>NC_058087.1:198626365-198729336 GCF_014858855.1 Bufo gargarizans
AAAAAAGATTACATTTAAACATACATTTAGGAAACCTTCCCGAAATGACATTTCGGGATGGAGAATAAGTGGGAACAAATAGAAAATAGGTCTTTAGAGGACCTAAAAAAAAGTAATGTAACATGTATAGAATAATCTTTCTCAAACATATCATGTACGACACAGGTAGCGATATGTAGTAAATACTAATTACTGTTAAATAAAATATCAACATTTATACAGTAATATAAGAGCATATTAAGAGGTGGTGTCATGGAACCATGAACCAGACGTACAACAAGAGAAGTGGAAATAAGAAGGCTTTATTGAAAATCAAGCTGTAAGCAAAAGTCCAAACGGATGGCTAAACCGAAGCAGGGTCTTGCGTAGACAGAGGTCAGGAACGGAAGGGTAGTCAGACGAAGCCTGGATCAGGAACCAGCAGGGTAGTCAGACGAAGCCAGGATCAGGAACCAACGGGGTAGTCAGACGAGGCCAGGATCAGGAACCAGAAGCAGCAGCAGTCTTAGAAGCATGTGAACACAGGAGGACCAAGCAAGGAACTGAAGCCACAGACCTCCTATATATATGAGCTAGGCATCCAGCTCCTCCCAGTGGGAAGGAGAAGCCGCAGGGTGGGAGGCTACAAGAAACCCAGAAACCAAGATGGCCGCCAGCACATGTCAAACGAAGGAGAACAGTGAGAAGGTAAGACCATGACAGGTGGAGAGAATTTGCTGAGTGGCTCTGGGTATTGGTCCCGAGTTGGAAGCACAGGCACCTCGGGACCAAGGAGAGAGGTGTGGAGGGGACCTCGTGCTGCACATCAGGACCAGTATGGGAGTAAGTCTCCCTTTTTGAAGTAACAGTGGGGAAAGTTAAATGAGCTCAGTCAGCAACCACTATATAGGTGAAATTACAGGATATCTATCTATCATAGCTTCAATCTTCATCTGTCATAAGACGACTGGGGGTCATCTTCCCTTGTCTTCTTTTATTCTTCAGAGCTTTGCTGGAGAGGACGGTTTCCCACGAAGATGAGGGTGGAACTTCAGGTGGTATGAGGACATCTGTTGTGATAGACCAATCTGGAATGTCTGTCTGTAATTTCCAATGCAGCTAAGACATCTGGTAGATCTTTCGGTGTTCTTATGGTGTATCTTTTTTCCCTGCAAGTGATCAGCATCCCAAAAGGGAACAGCCATCTGAAGGCAATTCTCTTGTATCGTAAGTGATCTGTTAGTGGTTTCAGCATACGTCTCTTGTTCAGTGTTACTGGTGCGATGTCTTGGAATAGTTGAGTTGTGGCTTCTTCATATTCAATGCTTTCCATTTCTCTGGCTTTTTTCATTATTGCTTCTTTCTGAGCAAAGTTCAAGAGTTTACAGATTACGTCTCTGGGGGGGTCACCCGGCTTTGGTTTGGGACATAAGGCCCTATGAGCTCTTTCTATGACAACTGGGTTAGGAGGGTCTTCTGCTAATAGAGATTTGCATATTTCCTCAACTGCTTTGGGAATTGCTTCATTTGCAACTGATTCAGGAATTCCTCTGAAGCGGATATTATTCCTCCTGCCTCTGTTATCTTGATCTTCAATGTAGTCGTGGAGATGATTAATGTGTGATTATTTAGAGAAGGCTTCCGAAGCTTGTTTAGTGAAATTAGTAATAGCTGTTTGCGTGGTTTCCAGTGTTTCAACTCTATTACCAATCTGCCTCATTTCTCTTTTTATTTCGGATAGTTCTTCAAGCACCGGATTTAAGGCATCTGATAAGGCTCTAGATATGAATGATCTGGATAGAGGTAGTTCGGTAGTAGGTTCTGTGATGTCTTCATATTCACTATCTCCTTCTGTGGGGCGTATTATAGATTTCTGTATAGCACCTTTAGGAGTTGAGACTTGTGCCCCGGAGGAGGTCTGCGTTTTCTTCATTATGAAGTTGTCCAGACCTGGTTGGGATAGATGTGGAGGTTTTGCAGGAATAAGGGAATCTTGGCTGGTGCCTCTGAATCTTCCCACCTTTACCATGTGTGCTTAGGATGGAACCACTTTGTGAAAGCAATCGCCTGTACCTGTGTCTGAAAGGCTTGGCAATTAGTACATCATCAGTTCTTTAAAACAGATTGCTTGGAAGGTCACAAGTTTGAAGGTGTTAATAAACTTGAGCTTGTAGATGATGGGATGTTATATAGAACGTAGGTGGTGCTGTTTGCTATTAAGGGTAAATTCCGGTTAATATTGTCTGATGGCTATGTGGAAACA
Source organism: Bufo gargarizans (assembly GCF_014858855.1). Taxonomy (NCBI): domain Eukaryota; kingdom Metazoa; phylum Chordata; class Amphibia; order Anura; family Bufonidae; genus Bufo; species Bufo gargarizans. The sequence continues at coordinate 198,628,608 of NC_058087.1, forward strand.
CCTTTGATAGTGCTTTTCACCACTAAAGGGGTCACTGTACCTTTCAAATATAGCAGTAGCAGGTTTTCTTATATTCACTTTTGATTGCCAGAAATTAAGTAGCGATGAAAGGTGGATGGGGGGGGGGGGGGGGGGGCAAAGAGGAATGATCTTTAGTCTTGTTAAAATTGGGGTTGACCAGGAGTAGCGAGATTATCAGTCCCTTTACTTTGCGGTGGCTCGTTCAGGGTATGTGAATAGAAGCGTGGCACTCTCGGCACTGCCGTATCGTGGCAGAACTCACTTGGGGGCCTAATTCTTATCCTGCTCGCAGCAGGTATGGCACTCGATTGTTGGCTCCGATCAGCTTTAGTGTGTTGCCAACTTACAAATACAGCTATATGGCTGGATACTGTCCCCAGGGCCCAGAGTTAGCATGGCACCTATATCGGTGTGGCTTAAAGGAATCTCCTCTTACCGGTAGGCGATCTCCGATGGAGTAGGGTGCTTCTTGCGTGGGCCCTGTTATCGGGTTAGCCTTTGTGTTGATAGCCCAGTAGTAAGCCCTGTAGAGTAGATCCGAGGCTCTGACGCAGTAGCTAGGCCGCAAATGGATTCCGGCTATTAGCGGTCCTGCGTGCCCGGGAGAGAGCTTAAAATGATCTGGCTGAGGTTTGTAGTCCAGCGGAGTAGATATCGAGCACTTTCCAGCAGTTATTCCCACTGGATGTCTCTAGATAAAGTTTCAAGAGCAGGAGCTCTGTGTAGACGCTTCCTCCCTGTTCGGCAGTTGGCCACGCCCCCTACCTGTGGTACATGCATCTAATGGCAGCCGATCAGGTAGTAATTAGAGCTGGTGGAAGGAATGGATCCGTAAAGTGTGCACAGCATGGCCTCTGGGTCTTCGCCAAGAGAAAGCCAGTAAGCTCATAGAGAATGTCTCTGACAAAAGCCTGTAGATTGAGAATCCCAGAGGCAGGATCAGCAGATAGCGAGGACTGGTGGCCCAGAGACCTCAGAAGGTTTAGCCACACAGAGTGTGCGTGCTGATGTCAGAGGATTGTGGGCATGAACCTACCGAGTGATTGGAGAGGAAGGCAAATCCTGTCTCACTCCAGCAGGATGCCACCGGAGATGGAGGAGGAGGAGTTGGGATCGGTATGTAGGGGTATGTTTCTGTGCTGTAATCTGGCGCTTGTGCTGAGATCACGCTGTCCCAGGTTCTGGTGCTGGCATACATCTCATGCTCTGGCTTTGTGCTGTAATCTGGTGCTTGTGCTGAGATCACGCTGTCCCAGGTTCTGGTGCCGGCATACATATAATGTACTGGCTCTGTGCTGAAATCCAGTGCTGGTGCGGAGATCACGCTGTCCCAGGTTCTGGTGCCGGCATACATATAATGTACTGGCTCTGTGCTGAAATCCAGTGCTGGTGCTGAGATCACGCTGTCCCAGGTTCTGGTACCGGCATACATCTCATGTTCTGGATCTGTAATACCCCAGAGTGGTATTACCATTCCTTCACCCTGCTACTGTCTGTAATGGTCTAACATTAATGTCATCTTTGTATTTATTTCCATGTCCTATACCGGGCATTCATAATGTTGCTATGTAACTTCTATGTAATGTGCCTGGTTCACCAGCAGGTGGCAACCTGTATGGCACAGCTGTCTTTAGATAGAATGGAATTTACCATTCTATTCTCCCTCTTTTGGGCAGAAGTGGGCTAGTCCTGTTTCCTACCAGAAGGAGTGGTTGCAGGAAGTTCTAGTTTATTCCAGTTTGCACTCAATAGTGGAGCTGAGAAGACATAAAAGATGCAGCAGTGAGGGGAAAGTTCCACCTCATGCAGCAGAAGTCTCAAAAGGAAAGTAGCTCATAGAGCTGCCTGATCCTTGTAAATTAACCCACTGAGTGTCAGGAGGGGGACAACAGCCAAAGGCCCCCCAATCCAGGAATACCAGAACAGCCCTTTTAGCCGAGTTTAGCACAGCAGAGAGAGGGATAAAGCAGAGTTTATGCCAAAACCTGCTGGAACCAAGAAAAAGCCTGAATATTGTCTGAAGTTTACTCAAGTAAAACTGTTGAACTTTATCAAGATCTGGACTCAATTTATTCTCCATCTCCTACTTGAACTATTCCTCTTTATTGCTTTGGAGCCTAACCCTGGGAGTGACGGTATCCAGGTAGAAGCACTGTGACACACATAGACTATTAAGGGCCGCACCACACCACTCGGCATTTATATACACCTGGGACACAATCCGCCCTGGGGGACGGCGCGTTGTAGATCTGTGCTGTCATCCAGTGTTCATGCTGAGATCATGCTGTCCTGGGTTCTGGTGCCGGTATAGATCTCGTGTTCTGAATCTGTGCTGTAATCCAGTGTTCATGCTGAGATCATGCTGTCCTGGGTTCTGGTGCTGGCATACATCTCATGCTCTGGATCTGTGCTGTAATCTGGCACTTGTTCTGAGGACCTGCTGTCCCGGGTTCTGGTACCGGCACACAACCAGGGTCGGTGCTATAATAAGGCAGACCAAGCGGCTGCCTTAGGCAAGCGGCTGCCTTAGGGGGGGCCGAAAAAGAACTTTTTTTTTTTTTTAGATACCCTGTATTTTTCACTCCTGGGTCTTATGGGGCGAATACTAATGAAGCACTTCCATTTTAGAAGCGCTTCATTAGTACCGGAGGACCGGGAAGCGGTGAAGGATCTGTACTCACTTTTTCCTGGTCCTCCGCTCGGCTGTCTGCTGTGCAGTTAGGAAAAATACAAAAATCTCTGTATAGGAAATTAGTGCCCTGAAGCGCCTCACATCCTAGGACAATGTGGGAAAAGGTCAGTTGAATGAGGTAATAAGGAAAAAGAGAAGATTCTTTAGATGTTTATTTTCTCTCTTTTATTTTATTTTCTCTTCTTACAATCGGAAAAATCTTCAGTTAGATGGACCACAATCAGTTAGATGGCTGCCTTAGGGGGGGCCGAAAAAGAACTTTTTTTTTTAGATACCCTGTATTTTTCACTCCTGGGTCTTATGGGGCGAATACTAATGAAGCACTTCCATTTTAGAAGCGCTCCATTAGTACAATCGGAAAAATCTTCAGTTAGATGGACCACAATCGATAATAAATTCTCAATGGTTGCATGGAAACCTAAAAGTAGCAACAAAAAACGCACTATGGTGTAGTATGTACTGAACACCTATCGCATCAGGTGCATGCGATATACTCACAAAACTCGCTCGTGATGCGCATAGAAAAAGACCGGTGCGTCTTCAACCAAGGAGCTCTAGTTGTAAAACAGGCAGGGAACAGGAGCCGTCGATTCAGGAGATCTTTGTCAGAACCACGATCCCACCAGCAGAGCGTCGTTTCGTGGTATCACCCGTCTCACACTTCCATAGGACCTCCAATATGTGGGTAGGACCACACGCAGCCTTAAAACCCGAGTTCAGGAGCATATTTGCAATATTAAAATGGGACTCGAGACGCATAGCGTCTCTTTACATTTCAAAATCCATCACCAAAAAAATCCTGGGGGCTTGCGTTTTACTGAGATCGAGATGGTCCATACCCCCGTACGTGGAGGAGATTTTGTTGCGATTTTAAATAGGAGGGAGGTAGAGTGGATGTATCTGTTAAACACGATTCAACCTCAGGGGTTAAACATAGAATGTGATGTCAATGCCTGCATAGTCCAGGTATAAAGGTAGCAGTTAGTATTTGAATAAATAGTCGGAGGCTCTGTAATTGACACACTATATATCTCTGTTAGAAAGTTTTTATGAGAATGTCCGATTTAGTTAATTACATGTGTGGCTGGAACTATATGGTTTCTTTTTTTCCCCCTCTTATTTTATGGAGTATTATGAAATGTGCAAAAAAGGTTCATAGGTCACCGTGACGTAGATGAGAAGGGAGGTATCCTTGTGATTTTAAATCCTGCAGTTCCCAATTGGCAATCAACGCCCCAGACGAAGCATTATGGCGAAACCCGGGTCGGGCAACTAAGACTGTTCTTAAATACGATTTTATCTTTGTATTTTTGTAAGTACAATAAACCATTTTTATCTACAACCACTCGTACGTACTTCACCATTTCTGCACCTTCCTTCCTCTTTGAGTCCTATGGAAGTGAGAGACGGGTGATACCACGAAACGACGCTCTGCTGGTGGGATCGTGGTTCTGACAAAGATCTCCTGAATCGACGGCTCCTGTTCCCTGCCTGTTTTACAACTAGAGCTCCTTGGTTGAAGACGCACCGGTCTTTTTCTATGCGCATCACGAGCGAGTTTTGTGAGTATATTGCATGCACCTGATGCGATAGGTTTTCAGTGCATACTACACCATAGTGCGTTTTTTGTTGCTACTTTTAGGTTTCCATGCAACTGTCGAGAATTTATTATTGATTGTGGTCCATCTAACTGAAGATTTTGCCGATTGTGAGAAAAGAAACATCTAAAGAATCTTCTCTTGCAGCGCAATCCTTTTTCCTTATTGTCTGCTGTGCAGGGCTGCGCACCATGTGACCTCACTGTGCGCAGCCTTCACAGCCGACAGCCGAGAACCAGGACGAAAGAGAGCGCTGGTGGTGAGGAGCGGTGGCATCCAGGAGCAGGAGAGGTGAGTTATTTTATTTATTTATTTGCGCTGATGGCTGACATGGGGGGGCTGATCTGAGGTCTAATTGGGGCTATGAGCTGAGGTCTGATTAACACTGGGGCTTTGATTGCTGGTCTGACCTGGGGTGCAATGGAAAATATTTTTTTCTTATTATCCTCCTCTAAAACCTAGGTACGTCTTATGGGCAGGTGCGTCTTAGAGGGTGAAAAATACGGTTCTCGAACCAGAGATTGTCTGAAGCAGAAATAAGATACCAGGACCACACAGTAGAAGTCAGCTGCTGCAGACGAGACCAGGGCCAGGAGAGCTGCGAGGGGGGAGGGGGCGCCAAAATGTAGCTTCGCTTGTGTTGGCAAAAATACTTGCACCGGCCCTGCACACAACTAATGCTCTAGCTCTGTGTTGAAATCCAGTGCTTGTGTTGAGATCATACTGTCCCAGGTTCTGGTGCCGGCATACATCTCATGTTCTGGCTCTGTTCTGTTATCTGGTGCTTGTGCGGAGATCACGCTGTCCCAGGTCCTGGTGCCGGCATGCATCTCATGTTGTGGTTCTGTGCTGTGATCCGGTGCTTCTGCTGAGATCAGACTGTCCTGTGTTTCCTATGAGCTGTTTGCAGCAGCCCCCGCACAGGAAGCAGGAATCTCCATGCACTGTGTAGTGACTGGATTACCTTCACTTAAATGCGAACTGAGGTCCAGTATCCGACACGACCACTACACAGTGGACAGAACCTTCAGCTTCCGGCTCTGTCCACTATATCGTTTATGGCGCTGGCAGCTGCTGCAAAAAACTGATCGGCCGAGTGTCGGACTCCCATCTGATATTGATTACATTGTTTTCAAGAACTAATTTGTTGTGACCTTTCTACCCTGTGGTCTGTTCCATCAGTTACAATGGTGTCATTATCACCAATGGACCTACCAGCACGTGTCATAAGTGATGGAGCCATGTCCAAGCAAGATTCAGGCAATGAAGAGATTATCATTGGTAGGAGAACAAGGCAATACTATCAGCTTCATGGAGAGCTCTGGACTTGTCTCCTCTGATAAGACTCACCCTATCAATGGATTCTGAACCTTCAAGAAAACCGATGGAATGAGGCAGGAAGAAACTCAAGAAACTTATAAAACTTCAAACATTCAAACATGTTGTTGTTATTAAATATGCAAATAATATAACCCTCCGTCATAAAACACAGGAGAGCAAAGTATCAGGAGGCGTCCTGCACATCAGACAAGACACGGCAGGAGAGATCTTCATTATTCCTTCTTCCTGGTCAGATACCGTACATCTTACATCATGTGTGAGACATCTGTGGGACCTGATGGCCACTAACTGCCTCTAAGCTCTAGACATATATTTAGTACTAGATATTAATGAGCAGGGGTGTACAGGGATCTCATAGAGCCCCATAGTAATACTCAGTATGGGCCCCCCCAGCACCACCAATTTCCCAGTGTGTGAAACATCCCCAGGTAATGCCGAACGTGGAGCACAAGGACCAGGATTTCAGATTAATGTAAAATCTTTTTTGTTAAGCAGAAGACATTTTCATTAAAAAAGATTCATTGAAAAAAGTCGATCCCTGATCTCACTCACTTTATACAACTTCTATGTCAGTGAAGTGGAACTGGTGCTTCACTAATATGGTGCTCATCGTGACCTCCACACTGGTAAACTCTTCCGTGTCCCCTTTCCACAGCAGTAAAGTAAAATGGAGAATTACTGCCATATGGAAGTGACCACGGCCCTCGGGCTGTAGCTTATTTCTGTTGTAATTTTTTATGACCAGTAGAAGCAGTGAGACCAGTGAATGTTCACCAGTGGGACTTTAAAGGGGTTATCTGTGAAAACATATGAATGACCTAACCTCAGGATGGCTCTTCAATATCACATGTGCAGGGCAACTCCGGGCACCCCCGCCGATCAGCTGTTTCGGGAAGCTCGGCACTCACCAGAACAGCTTCAGCTCTCCTATGGCGGTGGTTTCCTTCTCACTTCAGGTCCTTCCACAACATTTCTATTGGAGTAAGTTCAGGACAACCGTATGACTTGGCCATTCCAGAACCCTTCTTCTTCTTCATTGACCATTGTTTGGTAGAGGGAATTGTGTGCTCAGGGTTATTTTCTTGCTGCATGACCCACATTCTCTTGAGCGTCCGCTCACAGACAGATGTCCTGACATTTTCCTTTACAATTTGCTGGTGTAATTCACAATCCATTGTTCCATCATTGATGACAGGCCTTCTTGGCCCAAATTAGGGCTGCACTATATGGGAATTTTGTGCGACTGCTATTAGAGCCCTAAAAATTGTGATAACGATATGCGATGCGATATTTTAAGGGAATTGTGCTAGAGGTCTATTAGCTTGGATTTTCCCATATGAGCCGCTGACGCGACTGGGTATGACATAGTTATGGGGGATCTGTGGATGGCGCTGTGATGTGGGGGATCTGTGGAGGGCGCTGTGTTGTGGGGGATCTGTGGAGGGCGCTGTGTTGTGGGGGATCTGTGGATGGCGCTGTGTTGTGGGGGATCTGTGGATGGCGCTGTGTTGTGGGGATCTGTGGATGGCGCTGTGTTGTGGGGGATCTGTGGATGGCGCTGTGTTGTGGGGGATCTGTGGATGGCGCTGTGTTGTGGGGGATCTGTGGATGGCGCTGTGTTGTGGGGGATCTGTGGATGGCGCTGTGTTGTGGGGGATCTGTGGATGGCGCTGTGTTGTGGGGGATCTGTGGAGGACGCTGTTATGGGGTGGATCTGTGGAGGACGCTGTGTTGTGGGGGATCTGTGGAGGACGCTGTTATGGGGTGGATCTGTGGAGGACGCTGTGTTGTGGGGGATCTGTGGAGGATGCTGTGATGGGGGACCTGTGGAAGACACTTATGGGGGACCTGTGGAAGACACTTATGGGGGACCTGTGGAAGACACTTATGGGGGACCTGTGGAAGACACTTATGGGGGCCCTGTGGAGGACGCTGTTATAGGGGATATGTGCTATGACACATAGGGCCATGAGGGGGGCCAGCATAAGACATATAGCATCTTATGCTGGTCCCCCTCATGGCCCTATGTGTCCCCTTATGTGTCCTAAACTGCGCACATAACTGTCTTTTACTAGTGTGTGAAACAATCTCTCTCCTATTGATAACAGGTCCGGCCTCTGTACTCACTATGAATGCAATGCACTGCAGCGAGCGGCAGCGAGCTGGCCGGCCGGCGCGTGACTGACTTCACTTAGTAACGCTCCTCCCACTTCAGGAAGCAGGAGCGTTACTAAGTGACGTCAGTCACGCGCCGGCCGGCCAGCTCGCTGCCGCTCGCTGCAGTGCATTGCATTCATAGTGAGTACAGAGGCCGGACCTGTTATCAATAGGAGAGAGCTTGTTTCACCCACACACACACTAGTAAAACACTTTACACACAAAGGCAGTTATGTGCGCGGGGCCCCTTTATATATAATCGCGGCATTTTCGGGACGGCCAAATCGCCATATCGCATTTACCGATTATCACGATTCGATTTTTTTTTTTCTATTTATCGTGCAGCCCTAGCCCAAATGCAGCAGAACAGGCCCAAACCATGATTCTACTAGCACCGTGTGTCACAGAAGGGATAAGGTCTTTATGCTGGATGAAGAGCTTTTCCTGTCTCCAAACATTATGCTTCTCATTTACACCAAAAAGCAGCAATGTTCTTTTTAGAAAGCATCTGATTTCTCCTTGCAATCCTGCCATGCTCACCGTTGTGGTTTAGTGTCCTCCTGATGGTGGATTCATGAACATTAACATTAGATAATGTGAGGAAGGCCTTTAATTGCCTACAGGTTACCTTGATTTCCTTTGTCACCTCGCAGGCTATTACACGCCTTGCTCTTGGTGTGATCTTTGCATAATGGTCTCCATTTGTGCACAATCTGTCTGACTGTGGATTGGTGGAGACTCTTTAGAATATAGTTTCACCTCTTCCAGCCTGATGAGCATCAACAACTCTTCATCTGAGGTCCTCAGAAATCTTCTTTGTTTATTCCACAATACAGTTCCACAAATATGTGAAGATCAGACTTTGATAGAGATCTGTTCTTTACATACATGTCGCCCGCTCACACCTGAAAACACCTTCACATTATCTGCTGATCCTAAAGGTTCACATACTTTTACCACTCACAGACATATGATATTGGTTAATTTCCTCAATAAATAAATCACTAGGTCTAATATTTGTGACTCTTTTTTATTTTTTTTATTTGATTCTTTACTTTTAGAACTGAAGTAGCTTTAGATCAAATCTACAGGTGAAACTTAAAAAATTTGAAGTTAATTTATTTCAGTAATGCAACTTAAAGGTGAAACTAAAATATGAGACTCATCACAGGCAGAGTGAGGTATTCCAAGCCTTTTATTTGCTATAATTTGGATGATTATGGCTCACAGCTTATGAAACCACAAACTCTTAATTTTGAGGTCCCCTTTGCTCAGGGGGTATGGAGTAATTAGCTGACTAATATTCAGATTTTAAGTTGTGTTACTGAAATAAAAAAACTTTTGCACAATATTCTAATTTTTCGAGTTTCACCTGTGTGCAGAAATATAGAAAATTCTGAAGGGTTCACAAACTTTCAAGCACCACTGTAAAACTTTTTTTCTTCCACTCAGATGGCATGGTCGTCGGTGCTAAAGCGTCTGCGAACATCAAGATCTAATAAAGAAATGTCAAACCATGGGACACGACAGATGGGTCCAGCTTTCTATCTGCATAGGTTTCATTGCAAGTGAAACAGGTCTGGATCTTATCAATTATTGGTAACATCAAGGACCAAAGTCAACCATTTACTGTGTGGAAAACACCTGAAAAGCAGGAAATAAACAACAAATTCATGATCTGTCAGTGGAGTCAAAACAAAAAAACTATGCAGAATGTGATGAAAGTACAAGGACTCACAGTGATAGCAGCGAGGTGATAAATGGTGTTATCTGCTGCACTGGGAGATAAAGAAGGGGGAGGGGGGCTTGCAAGCCACATCTCAGTAACCTGCCTACTGTGCCTCATGCCTCTTATCCGAGCCGGCTGCTTATACACAGCTTTACTTGTCTGTACAACCTTGCTAGATAGAGGATCATCAATAAAGAACAATGAGGGTGATGTTCTGAGATAAGCAAACAGCACTCATCGTCTGGACAATGTATTTGTGTAAATGAAGTTAAATAATTTGGACTGACTTTTTGCTGTTTGGCCACAAGAGGCCGCTGTTTCTTAAGCATAGCTAAAAAGACTGCATTTCTAGATTCATGTATGTTGAAAGCTCTCAGGGGGTGGAGTTACAAAGCCTGGAGAGGAAGGCAGCAGCCATATTAGGGTGAGCTTGGAAGAGGCATCCGCGAGCTGTCTGTGAGGAGAATCCATTGACATCTACAGCGCACAGCAGTGGCCAGGGGTCCCTTTAAGAGAGAAAAAGTAACTTGCTTTATCGTAATGCCTGTTGCAGTGAAGCAACAAGGGCAGAGGGCCCCTTTTAGTGATTTGGATGGAACCCAGGGTAGGAATGACAGAGTGGTGGTGGGTGGCCTAAATGTCCCTTAATGGTGTTGCACTTGTCACAGTGCTCCTACCTGGATACGCTGGAACACCAGGCGTTGTTATCCGCAGCAGAAAAGTATAGTTGATAAAGTGGATGATTAAATAAATTGAGTTCAGACCTTGTGATGAAGTTGGCAACAGCTTTACTTTGAATAAACTTTTCCTCAAACAGTTTACAGGTGTTGTCTTGGTTTCCGGTTGGGGTTGAGCGGCACTCCTATTGGAGAGTAGACGGTGCTCTGTGGTAAGGGTATGTCCAAATTTATATCAAAAAACCACGGCACTCTATAGAGAATTTATAAGTTGCTTATTTTATTATTATATTTCATATCTTTTTGTAAATCCATCCATAATAGTAGCCACTGGCCAACGTTTCGGTCTAATCTTAGACCTTGATCACGGCCTAGTATATAGACAAGTAGATAAATATTTACATTAATATATACAAAAGTGAAACAAGGAGTTATTACATATATCTCATGTTGACATTGTCATATTATGGTATAACATGTATAAGGGAGAACATGTCTAATATGCTGGAGAATAAATAGCGCATCCAAAGCAACCATGTAGTTCTAGTATGGAGCTTGTTAAAAAATTGGTCGGCTTTATAGACTAAAGAAGGGGGGGGGGGGGAGGACAGGAAGGGGGGGGGGGGAAGGGAGGGGGGAGGGAGGGGAAAGAAAGGGGAAAGGGAATAATAGCATCAAATGGAACAGTAGTATTGTGAGATAAGGATCTCCAGTAAGAGTTGGCAGGATATGGATGTTATATCTGTGGAATCCAAACAATATAATGTTAGAATTAGGGACCAAAGAGATGTATCGTATCACATATTGCTATTTTACATTGAACAATGATTGCATAGGTATAATAAAACACAATATAGTTAGGGAAGACAGTCATTAGGACAGAGCTAAAGGATAATAAGAGGGACCATTAGGCATCAGTGTGATAGATAGTCAGAACATCTATAATGTAAAGTAAAATAGGCATGCTATCAGATCACAGTCGTCTCAGAAGCTTGTTCATACCTTAGTCTGTATAGTAGGGAGAATGGTGGATGGTGCGGCAGCGCAGTGAAGCTGTTTAATATAAGGGGGCAGCGAGGACGCCGAAGGGAGGTGCGGCGTGCGCTGAGGTGATGACGTAGGGAGACGCAGAGAGACGCGCGTCAGCGCAGGGCTGATGGATAGTATCCGGAGTTGTAGTGAACGGGCGCATGCGCAGAGGCACAATATAGTCGAAGAAGGGAACTGGCAACTCGTAGTTGATAAACTAATTAGGGAGGCGGGCGCATGTGTTCTGACAGTGGTAAATCTCAAAGAGGTATCCGCCTGTTGTAAGGGACATATGGATTCATGGTGGCTCCTATAGCATATATACTAAAGAAAGAGTGTATTCTAATAGCAGGGTACTATAGTTATATGTAGTACAAGAGTCTATAGGTATATAGCTATTTAAATCTATTACTATAATGGCATCATATTATATTACTAGTAGTATAATACTACCTGTCTGATAATGATCATTTCACCTGTAGGGAATAAAAAGGAGGGGGGGAGAGAAAAAGAAAATTAATATATGGAACAAATATTTTTATCACATTCAGTATATAAGCATGGAGTCCTAGAGCTGTCCTAATTCATAGACTATAGGGGAGAAAAGGTAATGTAATAAGGTGAACATTGTAAGGTATGGAAATAAAAGTAAGAGCAGCAACCCATGAATTAGAAAATACAGGAAATCAAGTAATGCAAAAATCAAAGTCTCTATTTAATCCACGGGGCGACAAGGTATTGAGTTCGTAGATCCAGTAAGCCTCACGTTGTTTTAGACGCGCAATCCTATTTCCTCCACGTCTTGCCGATGCTACTTGTTCTAATATTTGGAACTTTAATTGATTTATCTGGTGATTTGCCGAGATGAAATGATGTGGTACCGGTAATTCGGTTTTATGGCAACGTATGTCCGATTTGTGTTTAGAAATGCGGTCCCGTGCACATTGGGTAGTTTCACCCACATATGCAAGGCCGCATGGGCAACGGATCAAGTATATAACATATGAAGATGAACATGTATAGAAACCTTTCGGATGGTATATTTTGCCTGAGTGGGGGTGGATGATCCTATTGCCTCTGATGACATTGTTGCATTGGGTGCAATTAAGACATGGATAGGTGCCTGTTTTTGGTGGTGCCAGTGTAGTTTGTTTAATGGAGGGTTTAATTGGGCCAATATCTGCTTTCACTAATCTGTCTCTTAGGTTTTGGGGTCTTTTGTAGCACAACCGTACTGGAGACTGAAATTCGGGAATATCAGGATATGATTGTTGCAAAACTGACCAGTGTTTTTTTATAATTGTTTGAATTCTGGGCATGATGGGATGGTATGTCACTACCAATGGAAGACGGGAGGATGATGAGGTGGTGTTGGAAAGGGAATCCGGGCGTATGGGAAGGGTTTGTTCGTGTTTGAGTAGGTTAAGTGGATATCCTCTATCCTGAAATTTTTGGGACATTTCTTGTAATCTTTGTTTTTGGAGTAAAGGGTCCTTGACAATTCTTGATACTCTTTGAAACTGGGAACGGGGTAGGGATTGTTTAGTAGTGTGGGGATGACAGCTAGAGTAGTGTAGGAGGGTGTTTCGGTCGGTGGGTTTACGATATAAATCAGTGGTTAGTGTACCGGTGGAAGTCTTGATAACTATTGTGTCTAAGAAGCTAATAGATTGTGAGTCAGTATGAGCTGTGAATTGTAAATCAGGATCAATACTGTTGTGTTTGAGTACAAATTCTAATAAACATATACAGAAAGTCTGTGCTGATGGAAGAAGTTCAGAGGTGTTTAGTAATGTTGTGACTGCTTTGATTCCTTTGTCGTGCGAAATAGAAGTATATAGGCTGTTGACATCTAGTGTCACTAGCAGACTGTCTGGGGGTAGATCTTGTAAATTTGAGATGATGGATAGGAATTGTGAAGTGTCTAATAGGAAGGAACGTGTTTGTTTGATGAGTGGGGTTAGTATTTTTTCAAGAAACTTGGATAGCGGTGAAAGTAAAGAGTCGGTGGAGGCTACAATGGGCCTACCTGGTGGATGTGTAAGATTTTTATGGATTTTAGGTAGAATGTAGAATACTGGAAGAATAGGGTTGTTATTGAGAAGGAAAGTATAAGTAGGTTTATCAATGGTATTGAGTTGGAGGTGATGGTCTAGGAAAGTAGTAATGTCCTTGGTAAGTTGAAAGGTAGGATTGTGTTGAACCTGTTCATAGGTGGTGGTATCGGCTAATTGTTTTTGTATTTCTTGGATGTAGAATGAAGTATCCATTATTACTATCGCCCCTCCTTTGTCAGCTGGTTTAATGGTAATGGTTTTGTCTGACTGTAGTGTGTTTAAGGCCATGTGTTCCTCACTTTTTAAATTGGATGGAACATGTAAATCACCATTTTTAAGGGCACTAGTGCTGATTTTGATTTCACGATTTATGAGATCGATAAATGCTTCTACACCATAATATGTTTTGGGGGGCATGTAGTTACTTTTATTTCTCAAGCCCAGTGTCTTAATAGATAAGAGGGTAGGTGATGTGACTGTAAGTGGTGGTGTGCTTTGTTGTGAGAAATGGGCTTTAAGCCTTAGTGTTCGGTAGAATCTATTAAGTTCCTGTTCCAAAAGAAAGGATCTTAGATTGCCGTATGGGCAGAATGAGAGTCCCTTTGATAGGACATTCAGTTCAGCTGGTGAGAGAGTTCGTGAGGAAATGTTCACTGTAAGGTTCCTACCTGTGAGCGGGTCTGGATTCCTGTTGGTTTTGGGTCCATGGGTACTTCGTCCTCGGCGTATGTGTTTCTTCGTCGTTGTCGGTAACCGCGCCTGGGAAAAAAACGCTGGGAGCGATATGTTGTAGATCTCTCGCTGCCTGAGGAGGAGGATGCGTAGCCTGTGTATGGGGTGTATCCATATCCTGTTCGTGAGTCTTGCCATTGCCATCTGTAAACCTTGTTGAGTTGATAGTCCTCTGTATCACGGATGAATTTGGTGCGCTTGGTATTCTCCAGGTATTTGCGATGTTCGTCTAGTATTTTGTCTGTCTTCTTCTTTAGTTCGGACCATTCGGAGGTGGAGGTTGTTGAAAGGAGCTGACTTTCAATAGCCGTAAGTTTCTCTTTGGAGTCTTGAATTGCTTTTTGCAGATATTCTATACTGAGGACAATTATATCAAGGGAACATTTGTTTATAATATTTTCAAACTTAGTACAGTATTCAATATTAGACGGGAATAATGTTGGTCGCAGATGGACTCGTAATCCTCTGGGAATCCTCTTATGTTTATAGTATTCTGCGAGAGTTGCGCAGTGAAGCTCCGAAGAGATCTGTTTTTTGGACTCACGCTCCCAGTCACGTGTACGGTATTCGTTGTGGGGTACGTGTAAGAAGTCACTAGAAACTGTGACTTCAGAGACAATCTTCTCCGCTGCTGTTAGATCATACGCGAAGGTAGTCATCTGGAGGGTGCTCAGCTCAAAACGTCGTCAGTTTAAGGTTGGGGTTGAGCGGCACTCCTATTGGAGAGTAGACGGTGCTCTGTGGTAAGGGTATGTCCAAATTTATATCAAAAAACCACGGCACTCTATAGAGAATTTATAAGTTGCTTATTTTATTATTATATTTCATATCTTTTTGTAAATCCATCCATAATAGTAGCCACTGGCCAACGTTTCGGTCTAATCTTAGACCTTGATCACGGCCTAGTATATAGACAAGTAGATAAATATTTACATTAATATATACAAAAGTGAAACAAGGAGTTATTACATATATCTCATGTTGACATTGTCATATTATGGTATAACATGTATAAGGGAGAACATGTCTAATATGCTGGAGAATAAATAGCGCATCCAAAGCAACCATGTAGTTCTAGTATGGAGCTTGTTAAAAAAATTGGTCGGCTTTATAGACTAAAGAAGGGGGGGGGGGGCAGAGAGGGGGGGGGGGAGGACAGGAAGGGGGGGGGGAAAGGGAGGGGGGAGGGAGGGGAAAGAAAGGGGAAAGGGAATAATAGCATCAAATGGAACAGGTGAAATGATCATTATCAGACAGGTAGTATTATACTACTAGTAATATAATATGATGCCATTATAGTAATAGATTTAAATAGCTATATACCTATAGACTCTTGTACTACATATAACTATAGTACCCTGCTATTAGAATACACTCTTTCTTTAGTATATATGCTATAGGAGCCACCATGAATCCATATGTCCCTTACAACAGGCGGATACCTCTTTGAGATTTACCACTGTCAGAACACATGCGCCCGCCTCCCTAATTAGTTTATCAACTACGAGTTGCCAGTTTCCTTCTTCGACTATATTGTGCCTCTGCGCATGCGCCCGTTCACTACAACTCCGGATACTATCCATCAACCCTGCGCTGACGCGCGTCTCTCTGCGTCTCCCTACGTCATCACCTCAGCGCACGCCGCACCTCCCTTCGGCGTCCTCGCTGCCCCCTTATATTAAACAGCTTCACTGCGCTGCCGCACCATCCACCATTCTCCCTACTATACAGACTAAGGTATGAACAAGCTTCTGAGACGACTGTGATCTGATAGCATGCCTATTCTACTTTACATTACAGATGTTCTGACTATCCATCACACTGATGCCTAATGGTCCCTCTTATTATCCTTTAGCTCTGTCCTAATGACTGTCTTCCCTAACTATATTGTGTTTTATTATACCTATGCAATCATTGTTCAATGTAAAATAGCAATATGTGATACGATACATCTCTTTGGTCCCTAATTCTAACATTATATTGTTTGGATTCCACAGATATAACATCCATATCCTGCCAACTCTTACTGGAGATCCTTATCTCACAATACTACTGTTCCATTTGATGCTATTATTCCCTTTCCCCTTTCTTTCCCCTCCCTCCCCCCTCCCTTTCCCCCCCCCCCTTCCTGTCCTCCCCCCCCCCCTCTCTGCCCCCCCCCCTTCTTTAGTCTATAAAGCCGACCAATTTTTTTAACAAGCTCCATACTAGAACTACATGGTTGCTTTGGATGCGCTATTTATTCTCCAGCATATTAGACATGTTCTCCCTTATACATGTTATACCATAATATGACAATGTCAACATGAGATATATGTAATAACTCCTTGTTTCACTTTTGTATATATTAATGTAAATATTTATCTACTTGTCTATATACTAGGCCGTGATCAAGGTCTAAGATTAGACCGAAACGTTGGCCAGTGGCTACTATTATGGATGGATTTACAAAAAGATATGAAATATAATAATAAAATAAGCAACTTATAAATTCTCTATAGAGTGCCGTGGTTTTTTGATATAAATTTGTCTTGGTTTCCAGCAGGCTTTGGCCTTAACTGTGTCAGGCAAACAAAGTCAACACTGCTACCTCAGTCGCTCTCTTTGTGTCACGGAAGGTGTACAGAAAACTAGAAGACACAAAATGCAGATCCGACTGACTGGATCCAAAACTAAGGAACCAAAGGGAGAGCCCTGCAACAGACCTGGCTCTCTCCCTAACTGCGAGGACGCCGAGAACGTATGTCCGATTTGTGTTTAGAAATGCAGTCCCGTGCACATTGGGTAGTTTCACCCACATATGCAAGGCCGCATGGGCAACGGATCAAGTATATAACATATGAAGATGAACATGTATAGAAACCTTTCGGATGGTATATTTTGCCTGAGTGGGGGTGGATGATCCTATTGCCTCTGATGACATTGTTGCATTGGGTGCAATTAAGACATGGATAGGTGCCTGTTTTTGGTGGTGCCAGTGTAGTTTGTTTAATGGAGGGTTTAATTGGGCCAATATCTGCTTTCACTAATCTGTCTCTTAGGTTTTGGGGTCTTTTGTAGCACAACCGTACTGGAGACTGAAATTCGGGAATATCAGGATATGATTGTTGCAAAACTGACCAGTGTTTTTTTATAATTGTTTGAATTCTGGGCATGATGGGATGGTATGTCACTACCAATGGAAGACGGGAGGATGATGAGGTTGTGTTGGAAAGGGAATCCGGGCGTATGGGAAGGGTTTGTTCGTGTTTGAGTAGGTTAAGTGGATATCCTCTATCCTGAAATTTTTGGGACATTTCTTGTAATCTTTGTTTTTGGAGTAAAGGGTCCTTGACAATTCTTGATACTCTTTGAAACTGGGAACGGGGTAGGGATTGTTTAGTAGTGTGAGGATGACAGCTAGAGTAGTGTAGGAGGGTGTTTCGGTCGGTGGGTTTACGATATAAATCAGTGGTTAGTGTACCGGTGGAAGTCTTGATAACTATTGTGTCTAAGAAGCTAATAGATTGTGAGTCAGTATGAGCTGTGAATTGTAAATCAGGATCAATACTGTTAATATAAAGCAGAAAGGTGGTGAAGGTGTTCTGGTCGCCTTTCCATATGCAGAATATATCATCGATATATCTGTGCCATGTTAGTGCATGTGTCTGAAATAGGTCATTAGAATAGATCCAATCTTCTTCAAATTGAGCCATAAAGGCATTAGCGTAGGGCGGCGCCACGTGTGCGCCCATAGCGGTCCCTTTCTTCTGAATGTAAAAGTTGTCACCAAACATGAAAAAGTTGTGTTTGAGTACAAATTCTAATAAACATATACAGAAAGTCTGTGCTGATGGAAGAAGTTCAGAGGTGTTTAGTAATGTTGGGACTGCTTTGATTCCTTTGTCGTGCGAAATAGAAGTATATAGGCTGTTGACATCTAGTGTCACTAGCAGACTGTCTGGGGGTAGATCTTGTAAATTTGAGATGATGGATAGGAATTGTGAAGTGTCTAATAGGAAGGAACGTGTTTGTTTGATGAGTGGGGTTAGTATTTGTTCAAGAAACTTGGATAGCGGTGAAAGTAAAGAGTCGGTGGAGGCTACAATGGGCCTACCTGGTGGATGTGTAAGATTTTTATGGATTTTAGGTAGAATGTAGAATACTGGAAGAATAGGGTTGTTATTGAGAAGGAAAGTATAAGTAGGTTTATCAATGGTATTGAGTTGGAGGTGATGGTCTAGGAAAGTAGTAATGTCCTTGGTAAGTTGAAAGGTAGGATTGTGTTGAACCTGTTCATAGGTGGTGGTATCGGCTAATTGTTTTTGTATTTCTTGGATGTAGAATGAAGTATCCATTATTACTATCGCCCCTCCTTTGTCAGCTGGTTTAATGGTAATGGTTTTGTCTGACTGTAGTGTGTTTAAGGCCATGTGTTCCTCACTTTTTAAATTGGATGGAACATGTAAATCACCATTTTTAAGGGCACTAGTGCTGATTTTGATTTCACGATTTATGAGATCGATAAATGCTTCTACACCATGATATGTTTTGGGGGGCATGTAGTTACTTTTATTTCTCAAGCCCAGTGTCTTAATAGATAAGGTGGTAGGTGATGTGACTGTAAGTGGTGGTGTGCTTTGTTGTGAGAAATGGGCTTTAAGCCTTAGTGTTCGGTAGAATCTATTAAGTTCCTGTTCCAAAAGAAAGGATCTTAGATTGCCGTATGGGCAGAATGAGAGTCCCTTTGATAGGACATTCAGTTCAGCTGGTGAGAGAGTTCGTGAGGAAATGTTCACTGTAAGGTTCCTACCTGTGAGCGGGTCTGGATTCCTGTTGGTTTTGGGTCCATGGGTACTTCGTCCTCGGCGTATGTGTTTCTTCGTCGTTGTCGGTAACCGCGCCTGGGAAAAAAACGCTGGGAGCGATATGTTGTAGATCTCTCGCTGCCTGAGGAGGAGGATGCGTAGCCTGTGTATGGGGTGTATCCATATCCTGTTCGTGAGTCTTGCCATTGCCATCTGTAAACCTTGTTGAGTTGATAGTCCTCTGTATCACGGATGAATTTGGTGCGCTTGGTATTCTCCAGGTATTTGCGATGTTCGTCTAGTATTTTGTCTGTCTTCTTCTTTAGTTCGGACCATTCGGAGGTGGAGGTTGTTGAAAGGAGCTGACTTTCAATAGCCGTAAGTTTCTCTTTGGAGTCTTGAATTGCTTTTTGCAGATATTCTATACTGAGGACAATTATATCAAGGGAACATTTGTTTATAATATTTTCAAACTTAGTACAGTATTCAATATTAGACGGGAATAATGTTGGTCGCAGATGGACTCGTAATCCTCTGGGAATCCTCTTATGTTTATAGTATTCTGCGAGAGTTGCGCAGTGAAGCTCCGAAGAGATCTGTTTTTTGGACTCACGCTCCCAGTCACGTGTACGGTATTCGTTGTGGGGTACGTGTAAGAAGTCACTAGAAACTGTGACTTCAGAGACAATCTTCTCCGCTGCTGTTAGATCATACGCGAAGGTAGTCATCTGGAGGGTGCTCAGCTCAAAACGTCGTCAGTTTAAGGTTGGGGTTGAGCGGCACTCCTATTGGAGAGTAGACGGTGCTCTGTGGTAAGGGTATGTCCAAATTTATATCAAAAAACCACGGCACTCTATAGAGAATTTATAAGTTGCTTATTTTATTATTATATTTCATATCTTTTTGTAAATCCATCCATAATAGTAGCCACTGGCCAACGTTTCGGTCTAATCTTAGACCTTGATCACGGCCTAGTATATAGACAAGTAGATAAATATTTACATTAATATATACAAAAGTGAAACAAGGAGTTATTACATATATCTCATGTTGACATTGTCATATTATGGTATAACATGTATAAGGGAGAACATGTCTAATATGCTGGAGAATAAATAGCGCATCCAAAGCAACCATGTAGTTCTAGTATGGAGCTTGTTAAAAAAATTGGTCGGCTTTATAGACTAAAGAAGGGGGGGGGGGCAGAGAGGGGGGGGGGGAGGACAGGAAGGGGGGGGGGAAAGGGAGGGGGGAGGGAGGGGAAAGAAAGGGGAAAGGGAATAATAGCATCAAATGGAACAGGTGAAATGATCATTATCAGACAGGTAGTATTATACTACTAGTAATATAATATGATGCCATTATAGTAATAGATTTAAATAGCTATATACCTATAGACTCTTGTACTACATATAACTATAGTACCCTGCTATTAGAATACACTCTTTCTTTAGTATATATGCTATAGGAGCCACCATGAATCCATATGTCCCTTACAACAGGCGGATACCTCTTTGAGATTTACCACTGTCAGAACACATGCGCCCGCCTCCCTAATTAGTTTATCAACTACGAGTTGCCAGTTTCCTTCTTCGACTATATTGTGCCTCTGCGCATGCGCCCGTTCACTACAACTCCGGATACTATCCATCAACCCTGCGCTGACGCGCGTCTCTCTGCGTCTCCCTACGTCATCACCTCAGCGCACGCCGCACCTCCCTTCGGCGTCCTCGCTGCCCCCTTATATTAAACAGCTTCACTGCGCTGCCGCACCATCCACCATTCTCCCTACTATACAGACTAAGGTATGAACAAGCTTCTGAGACGACTGTGATCTGATAGCATGCCTATTCTACTTTACATTACAGATGTTCTGACTATCCATCACACTGATGCCTAATGGTCCCTCTTATTATCCTTTAGCTCTGTCCTAATGACTGTCTTCCCTAACTATATTGTGTTTTATTATACCTATGCAATCATTGTTCAATGTAAAATAGCAATATGTGATACGATACATCTCTTTGGTCCCTAATTCTAACATTATATTGTTTGGATTCCACAGATATAACATCCATATCCTGCCAACTCTTACTGGAGATCCTTATCTCACAATACTACTGTTCCATTTGATGCTATTATTCCCTTTCCCCTTTCTTTCCCCTCCCTCCCCCCTCCCTTTCCCCCCCCCCTTCCTGTCCTCCCCCCCCCCTCTCTGCCCCCCCCCCTTCTTTAGTCTATAAAGCCGACCAATTTTTTTAACAAGCTCCATACTAGAACTACATGGTTGCTTTGGATGCGCTATTTATTCTCCAGCATATTAGACATGTTCTCCCTTATACATGTTATACCATAATATGACAATGTCAACATGAGATATATGTAATAACTCCTTGTTTCACTTTTGTATATATTAATGTAAATATTTATCTACTTGTCTATATACTAGGCCGTGATCAAGGTCTAAGATTAGACCGAAACGTTGGCCAGTGGCTACTATTATGGATGGATTTACAAAAAGATATGAAATATAATAATAAAATAAGCAACTTATAAATTCTCTATAGAGTGCCGTGGTTTTTTGATATAAATTTGTCTTGGTTTCCAGCAGGCTTTGGCCTTAACTGTGTCAGGCAAACAAAGTCAACACTGCTACCTCAGTCGCTCTCTTTGTGTCACGGAAGGTGTACAGAAAACTAGAAGACACAAAATGCAGATCCGACTGACTGGATCCAAAACTAAGGAACCAAAGGGAGAGCCCTGCAACAGACCTGGCTCTCTCCCTAACTGCGAGGACGCCGAGAACGTATGTCCGATTTGTGTTTAGAAATGCAGTCCCGTGCACATTGGGTAGTTTCACCCACATATGCAAGGCCGCATGGGCAACGGATCAAGTATATAACATATGAAGATGAACATGTATAGAAACCTTTCGGATGGTATATTTTGCCTGAGTGGGGGTGGATGATCCTATTGCCTCTGATGACATTGTTGCATTGGGTGCAATTAAGACATGGATAGGTGCCTGTTTTTGGTGGTGCCAGTGTAGTTTGTTTAATGGAGGGTTTAATTGGGCCAATATCTGCTTTCACTAATCTGTCTCTTAGGTTTTGGGGTCTTTTGTAGCACAACCGTACTGGAGACTGAAATTCGGGAATATCAGGATATGATTGTTGCAAAACTGACCAGTGTTTTTTTATAATTGTTTGAATTCTGGGCATGATGGGATGGTATGTCACTACCAATGGAAGACGGGAGGATGATGAGGTTGTGTTGGAAAGGGAATCCGGGCGTATGGGAAGGGTTTGTTCGTGTTTGAGTAGGTTAAGTGGATATCCTCTATCCTGAAATTTTTGGGACATTTCTTGTAATCTTTGTTTTTGGAGTAAAGGGTCCTTGACAATTCTTGATACTCTTTGAAACTGGGAACGGGGTAGGGATTGTTTAGTAGTGTGAGGATGACAGCTAGAGTAGTGTAGGAGGGTGTTTCGGTCGGTGGGTTTACGATATAAATCAGTGGTTAGTGTACCGGTGGAAGTCTTGATAACTATTGTGTCTAAGAAGCTAATAGATTGTGAGTCAGTATGAGCTGTGAATTGTAAATCAGGATCAATACTGTTAATATAAAGCAGAAAGGTGGTGAAGGTGTTCTGGTCGCCTTTCCATATGCAGAATATATCATCGATATATCTGTGCCATGTTAGTGCATGTGTCTGAAATAGGTCATTAGAATAGATCCAATCTTCTTCAAATTGAGCCATAAAGGCATTAGCGTAGGGCGGCGCCACGTGTGCGCCCATAGCGGTCCCTTTCTTCTGAATGTAAAAGTTGTCACCAAACATGAAAAAGTTGTGTTTGAGTACAAATTCTAATAAACATATACAGAAAGTCTGTGCTGATGGAAGAAGTTCAGAGGTGTTTAGTAATGTTGGGACTGCTTTGATTCCTTTGTCGTGCGAAATAGAAGTATATAGGCTGTTGACATCTAGTGTCACTAGCAGACTGTCTGGGGGTAGATCTTGTAAATTTGAGATGATGGATAGGAATTGTGAAGTGTCTAATAGGAAGGAACGTGTTTGTTTGATGAGTGGGGTTAGTATTTGTTCAAGAAACTTGGATAGCGGTGAAAGTAAAGAGTCGGTGGAGGCTACAATGGGCCTACCTGGTGGATGTGTAAGATTTTTATGGATTTTAGGTAGAATGTAGAATACTGGAAGAATAGGGTTGTTATTGAGAAGGAAAGTATAAGTAGGTTTATCAATGGTATTGAGTTGGAGGTGATGGTCTAGGAAAGTAGTAATGTCCTTGGTAAGTTGAAAGGTAGGATTGTGTTGAACCTGTTCATAGGTGGTGGTATCGGCTAATTGTTTTTGTATTTCTTGGATGTAGAATGAAGTATCCATTATTACTATCGCCCCTCCTTTGTCAGCTGGTTTAATGGTAATGGTTTTGTCTGACTGTAGTGTGTTTAAGGCCATGTGTTCCTCACTTTTTAAATTGGATGGAACATGTAAATCACCATTTTTAAGGGCACTAGTGCTGATTTTGATTTCACGATTTATGAGATCGATAAATGCTTCTACACCATGATATGTTTTGGGGGGCATGTAGTTACTTTTATTTCTCAAGCCCAGTGTCTTAATAGATAAGGTGGTAGGTGATGTGACTGTAAGTGGTGGTGTGCTTTGTTGTGAGAAATGGGCTTTAAGCCTTAGTGTTCGGTAGAATCTATTAAGTTCCTGTTCCAAAAGAAAGGATCTTAGATTGCCGTATGGGCAGAATGAGAGTCCCTTTGATAGGACATTCAGTTCAGCTGGTGAGAGAGTTCGTGAGGAAATGTTCACTGTAAGGTTCCTACCTGTGAGCGGGTCTGGATTCCTGTTGGTTTTGGGTCCATGGGTACTTCGTCCTCGGCGTATGTGTTTCTTCGTCGTTGTCGGTAACCGCGCCTGGGAAAAAAACGCTGGGAGCGATATGTTGTAGATCTCTCGCTGCCTGAGGAGGAGGATGCGTAGCCTGTGTATGGGGTGTATCCATATCCTGTTCGTGAGTCTTGCCATTGCCATCTGTAAACCTTGTTGAGTTGATAGTCCTCTGTATCACGGATGAATTTGGTGCGCTTGGTATTCTCCAGGTATTTGCGATGTTCGTCTAGTATTTTGTCTGTCTTCTTCTTTAGTTCGGACCATTCGGAGGTGGAGGTTGTTGAAAGGAGCTGACTTTCAATAGCCGTAAGTTTCTCTTTGGAGTCTTGAATTGCTTTTTGCAGATATTCTATACTGAGGACAATTATATCAAGGGAACATTTGTTTATAATATTTTCAAACTTAGTACAGTATTCAATATTAGACGGGAATAATGTTGGTCGCAGATGGACTCGTAATCCTCTGGGAATCCTCTTATGTTTATAGTATTCTGCGAGAGTTGCGCAGTGAAGCTCCGAAGAGATCTGTTTTTTGGACTCACGCTCCCAGTCACGTGTACGGTATTCGTTGTGGGGTACGTGTAAGAAGTCACTAGAAACTGTGACTTCAGAGACAATCTTCTCCGCTGCTGTTAGATCATACGCGAAGGTAGTCATCTGGAGGGTGCTCAGCTCAAAACGTCGTCAGTTTAAGGTTGGGGTTGAGCGGCACTCCTATTGGAGAGTAGACGGTGCTCTGTGGTAAGGGTATGTCCAAATTTATATCAAAAAACCACGGCACTCTATAGAGAATTTATAAGTTGCTTATTTTATTATTATATTTCATATCTTTTTGTAAATCCATCCATAATAGTAGCCACTGGCCAACGTTTCGGTCTAATCTTAGACCTTGATCACGGCCTAGTATATAGACAAGTAGATAAATATTTACATTAATATATACAAAAGTGAAACAAGGAGTTATTACATATATCTCATGTTGACATTGTCATATTATGGTATAACATGTATAAGGGAGAACATGTCTAATATGCTGGAGAATAAATAGCGCATCCAAAGCAACCATGTAGTTCTAGTATGGAGCTTGTTAAAAAAATTGGTCGGCTTTATAGACTAAAGAAGGGGGGGGGGGCAGAGAGGGGGGGGGGAGGACAGGAAGGGGGGGGGGAAAGGGAGGGGGGAGGGAGGGGAAAGAAAGGGGAAAGGGAATAATAGCATCAAATGGAACAGGTGAAATGATCATTATCAGACAGGTAGTATTATACTACTAGTAATATAATATGATGCCATTATAGTAATAGATTTAAATAGCTATATACCTATAGACTCTTGTACTACATATAACTATAGTACCCTGCTATTAGAATACACTCTTTCTTTAGTATATATGCTATAGGAGCCACCATGAATCCATATGTCCCTTACAACAGGCGGATACCTCTTTGAGATTTACCACTGTCAGAACACATGCGCCCGCCTCCCTAATTAGTTTATCAACTACGAGTTGCCAGTTTCCTTCTTCGACTATATTGTGCCTCTGCGCATGCGCCCGTTCACTACAACTCCGGATACTATCCATCAACCCTGCGCTGACGCGCGTCTCTCTGCGTCTCCCTACGTCATCACCTCAGCGCACGCCGCACCTCCCTTCGGCGTCCTCGCTGCCCCCTTATATTAAACAGCTTCACTGCGCTGCCGCACCATCCACCATTCTCCCTACTATACAGACTAAGGTATGAACAAGCTTCTGAGACGACTGTGATCTGATAGCATGCCTATTCTACTTTACATTATAGATGTTCTGACTATCTATCACACTGATGCCTAATGGTCCCTCTTATTATCCTTTAGCTCTGTCCTAATGACTGTCTTCCCTAACTATATTGTGTTTTATTATACCTATGCAATCATTGTTCAATGTAAAATAGCAATATGTGATACGATACATCTCTTTGGTCCCTAATTCTAACATTATATTGTTTGGATTCCACAGATATAACATCCATATCCTGCCAACTCTTACTGGAGATCCTTATCTCACAATACTACTGTTCCATTTGATGCTATTATTCCCTTTCCCCTTTCTTTCCCCTCCCTCCCCCCTCCCTTTCCCCCCCCCCCTTCCTGTCCTCCCCCCCCCCCTCTCTGCCCCCCCCCCTTCTTTAGTCTATAAAGCCGACCAATTTTTTTAACAAGCTCCATACTAGAACTACATGGTTGCTTTGGATGCGCTATTTATTCTCCAGCATATTAGACATGTTCTCCCTTATACATGTTATACCATAATATGACAATGTCAACATGAGATATATGTAATAACTCCTTGTTTCACTTTTGTATATATTAATGTAAATATTTATCTACTTGTCTATATACTAGGCCGTGATCAAGGTCTAAGATTAGACCGAAACGTTGGCCAGTGGCTACTATTATGGATGGATTTACAAAAAGATATGAAATATAATAATAAAATAAGCAACTTATAAATTCTCTATAGAGTGCCGTGGTTTTTTGATATAAATTTGTCTTGGTTTCCAGCAGGCTTTGGCCTTAACTGTGTCAGGCAAACAAAGTCAACACTGCTACCTCAGTCGCTCTCTTTGTGTCACGGAAGGTGTACAGAAAACTAGAAGACACAAAATGCAGATCCGACTGACTGGATCCAAAACTAAGGAACCAAAGGGAGAGCCCTGCAACAGACCTGGCTCTCTCCCTAACTGCTCAGCCTATGCAAAAATATCAATGGTAGATGATCGCATGTCCTCGTACCTCGACTATATAACACCTGAACACCCTATAATAGTGAGAGGACATGACCACCGGCTCCCTACACTTGATACGGAGGGAGTCAGGGTCACCTGGGATCCAGCAAACAGGAAAACACAAATTAATGAACAAAACTTATCTGTAGAAGACTCAGTAGTAGCATTCAGCATGCACACACTCCAGGAAGTTGTATAAACTGCAAAGTGATGCAGTATGGGAAGGGATTTAAAGGGATGCAATCAGTGCAACTACATGATAGCTGAGAGAGGCTAACGAGATGAGAAAACGAAAGCAAAACAAAAGTAACTTCAAGGAGGAGGTTCTGAAGAACGTCTGTCAGAGCTTCTCAGATGTCTGGTGGTGACACTTTGGCTCTGCTGTACTAACAGAATGGCTATGGAAACTAGCTTCTTCTTTATGCTGTACTTAACTTTCTGTAGTCTGGTCTGTCTCTTATTTTAGTCAGGGAACTTTCTCCTCCTGGCTTCTGAGGCTTCAGGCTTTGGCCTCTGTGTACAGCAGAGCTAAAGGTGCTCTAGCTTGGCCAAACAGGCCTCGTCCAACAGGGACGAGCTCCTGCTGCACACCCTCCCTTGGCAGGGGTGACCCTGGATTCTCTCTAACTCTCTAACTAAACTCCTTCAGAGAGAGAGAGGAGAATTAAAAGAAGGTTCCATCCTCTGTCCCTGTAGCACTCCCATGCTTGCCGCCATCTGCTGGTGAACCAGGTACACTACACTTAAACAGTCACATAACAAGAAATAGGAATATACATTTTGCAAGACCTGGAAATTAACACATATGATGATACTTAGTTAACAATAGGAGACAGTAGCAAAGCGCAAAGTTGGCACTCTGGGGCATTACACATACAAGCGTGAGAGCATCCTTCAGGGACCAGAGCTACAGCCAAGGGGAGCTGATCGTGTCCAAGACCCTGATCTTGTCCAGAGTATGGAGGATTGCTGCCAGAAACTCAGATGAGAGCTGGGGGGTAAAGCTACAGGCACTGCAATACCACTCACTTGTTGGAGAAACCCTTGTTCCATCTACAGTCACCAGCTTACACAAAACCCATCAGACCCCCTGCCATCAGTCCCCAACACACTTTGTTCCACGTTGTGCAATCGGCCCAAATGCATCAGTTCCCCCAGTGCCATCAGCTCCACTTTCCCCCAGTTCCATCAGCTCTGTTCCCCCTGTACCTTCACCTACCCCCCACTCCAGTGCCTTCAGGTCCACTCCCCCAGTGCCATCAGCCGCTCCAAGCATCCATTGCCATGTCCCCCACTCCCCCAGTGCCATCAGATCAGCCCCTCCATGTCCCCTACTCCCCCAGTGCCATCAGATCAGCCTCTCCATGTCCCCCACGCCCCCAGTGCCATTAGATCAGCCTCTCCATGTCCCCCAGTGCCATCAGATCAGCCCCTTTATGTCCCCCACTCCCCCAGTGTCATCAGATCAGCCGTTCCATGTCCGCACTACCATCAGATCAGTCCCTCCATGTTCCCGCTCCCCCAGTGCCATCAGATTAGCCCCTCCATGTCCCCTACTCCCCCAGTGCCATCAGATCAGCCCATCCATGTCCCCCACTCCACCACTGCCATCAGTCAGCCCCTCCATGTCCCCCACTCCACCACTGCCATCAGTCAGCCCCTCCATGTCCCCCACTCCACCACTGCCATCAGTCAGCCCCTCCATGTACCCCACTCCACCAGTGCCATCAGTCAGCCCCTCCATGTCCCCCACTCCCATATGCCTCACCATGCCATCCATTTCCGGCTGTCCCCATTCAGTGCCATGTCCCCAGCGCCAGTGAAATAAAATACTTACCTTTCCTGTAG
This sequence comes from Bufo gargarizans, assembly GCF_014858855.1. Taxonomy (NCBI): domain Eukaryota; kingdom Metazoa; phylum Chordata; class Amphibia; order Anura; family Bufonidae; genus Bufo; species Bufo gargarizans. Next base: position 198,656,962 of record NC_058087.1, read on the forward strand.
GAGCGCCGCTCCACAGCTCCTTCCTCTTCTCTGCGCGCTGCACTGGATCCTGATGTCACATAGCGTCGGGTCATAGTGTGCGCTTACATGCACTATGACCTGACGATGTGCCAGGATCCAGTGCAGCGCAGTAATAGCAAGCGCTTCACTCCGGCTCCGTGGTCACATGACACAAACTAATCTTAATTGCAAAACATTTGTATCAATGATTTTTTTTGTTTCAAGTTACTCGATTTAATCGAGTAATCATTTTAAGCGCTAGTCCCAGCCTCCTGGCTGGGTGTATGTACATTATGTACATTTATTTGTGTGTTACCAGCATCTGTGGTTGCGTTCATGACCACGTTTAAGTAAAATACTGTTTTGGTAAAACTGGTGTTTGAGTTGCATTCCCTATTCGTGACTTCGCTGTATTCTTGGGATGCCCACCCCAGTACACGGCATAGAATGGGCTGCAGATCGCATACCTCCTGCAGATCCATATTTCTACTATTTAAAGCACTAGCAGAATTACCAAGGCTCACACATGTCTATTTAGTCTTGTCCACCATAACAGTGATATCCACAGTGATCCTAATGACGGTGACCTCTACAAAGCCCCACCCCCTTCACAGTGACCAGGACAGCTCTTCGCCCCCTTAACAGTGACCAGGACAGCACTTCGCCCCCTTACAGTGCCCTCCACAGTGCCCCGTCCTTTATAACAGTAAAGAAAGAGATGTTATGGAAACCTAGTGTAAAACTGTGTACAGTCCTGTCCAAAAGTTTTGAGAATGACACAAATATTAGTTTTCACAAAGTTTGCTGCTAAACTGCTTTTAGGTCTTTGTTTCAGTTGTTTCTGTGATGTAGTGAAATATAATTACTCGCACTTCATACGTTTCAAAGGCTTTTATCGACAATTACATGACATTTATGCAGAGTCAGTATTTGCAGTGTTGGCCCTTCTTTTTCAGGACCTCTGCAATCCGACTGGGCATGCTCTCAATCACCTTCTGGGCCAATTCCTGACTGATTGGAGTTTGTCAGAATTAGTGGGTTTTTGTTTGTCCGCCTCTTGAGGATTGACCACAAGTTCTCAATGGGATTAAGATCTGGGGAGTTTCCAGGCCATGGGGGCCAAAATGTCAACGTTTTGGTCCCCGAGCCACTTAGTTATCACTTTTGCCTTATGGCGCGGGGCTCCATCGTGCTGGAAAATGCATTGTTCTTCCCCAAACTGTTGTTGGATTGTTGGAAGAAGTTGCTGTTGGAGGGTGTTTTGGTGCCATTCTTTATTCATGGCTGTGTTTTTGGGCAGAATTGTGAGTGAGCCCACTCCCTTGGATGAGAAGCAACCCCGCACATGAATGGTCTCAGGATGCTTTACTGTTGGCATGACACAGGACTGATGGTAGCGCTCAACTTTTCTTCTCCGGACAAGCCTTTTTCCTGATGCCCCAAACAATCGGAAAGAGGCTTCATCGGAGAATATGACTTTGCCCCAGTCCTCAGCAGTCCATAATGATCTCCAGCCTTGTGATCGTCAACATTCTCACCTGAGTTAACAAGACGATTACTGAAATGATCTCAGCAGGTCCTTTAATGACAGCAATGAAATGCAGTGGAAAGGTTTTTTTGGGATTAAGTTAATTTTCATGGCAAAGAAGGACTATGCAATTCATCTGATCACTCTTCATAACATTCTGGAGTAGATGCAACTTGCTATTATAAAAACTTAAGCAGCAACTTTTTCAATTTCCAATATTTATGTAATTCTCAAAACTTTTGGCCACGACTGTATATGTCAGTGAGGTGAAGACTGAAGGATCTGTGAGATTTTATTGGCCAATAAGGATCATGTGACCGTGTGTATGTCAGTTAGGATATGAATAAAGGACCTGCAAACTTCTATTGGCTGATACAAGTCATGTGATGGTGCCATATTTGGCATTTTGTTTTTAATATCTCAAGAACGGTACATCCCAGAGAGCTGAAACCTGGTCCAAAACCTTTCTACGCACCTGATATACCTACATGCCAAACTTGGTGCAGATTTGTCCAGGCGTTTGGCAATGCATAGAGAACAGACAGACAGAAATTAATTTTTCCATACACAAGATCTAGAATTCAGTGGAGTCTTACAATTCAGATTTATCAGGACTGGAGTTCCCATACACTTTTTTTACACCACATTTGTGACATAAACACTTTTATTAATGTCCCTCAATGTTCTTACTCATTGAATGTGTGATCGGTACTGGAACCTGAAGGTTCAGCTGAAGAAAGGATTTCTCCCTCTTCGTGTTTCTGTAACGTGTAGCTGCACATCACTGCTGCGGGTCTGAATACAAACAGCTGGAGGACCGGACTGATGGCACAGGAGAAAGAGATAAACTGTATGATATTTATTGGGAGGCATTACTAGAATTTTTTATTGTCTCGAATGACCCCTTTCACCTTTAATGATACAGAATGTAGATGAAATGTGTTCTGTGCAAAGATAAAGGAAGTTTAAAAGTCTGAGGGGTCAAATGTCTCTTATTTGTATAGCTTGATTGATGAGGATCACCAAAGATTTTAAAGCTAGTCAATTGTATTCCCGCCCTCTTATCTGAGCATTAGTGCCACCATAATAACATGTGGGTGACTCCTCAACTCTGAGCAGCCCATTATCCCTGATGATAGAAGATAGACTCACTGAACCATGTGGATATCTGAATGTAGACACAGGACTATTTCCTAACATTAAGACCTTGTGTGATCCTCGAGAATTATCTCATTATCCCCATACTTTCCAACCATTCCGGATCTGACAGGACAGTCCCAGATTTTGGTGTCTGTCCCGGGATGGCTGAGCAATGTCCTGATCTCAGGACTCAGATACAGTTGAATACAATGGAGAAGCAGCTGTCAGCTCCCTGCTTCACCCTTGGTGATCGTCTCCCATCTTGTGCTCATTTTTGCAGGCACAATGATGTCACTTCATCACGCCTGCTGCAGGGTAGCGTAGGATGACCTTTATTGGCTGCGGGAATGGGATGAGGAGAGTGTTACCATTGCTGTAAGGTGAACTGTAAGGGAAACTAAGGGGGTATGACTACTGTGTGTGTCATTAAGGGGACATAACTTCTGTGTGGAACACTAAGGGGGCATTACTACCATGTGAGGCACTAAGTGGGCATAGTACTGTGAAGTAGTGGGGGCACTAGGGGGCATACCTACTGACTAGGGGCACTAAGGGGACTGGAAAAGATTGGGATTGTATAAATAGGCATTGAGTGGCCTAGTGTTGAAAAATATGGTAGCAATGCACTAATTGGGCTTTTTAGAAGATGAGCGGTTTGTAGTGTTGTGCCCTTTTTGTCCATATCGCTACTAGGTAAAGCCATCAACCCACTACTTTAGTGCACTCGGAATGGTTTACTTGCACTGTGATTTATGCTGTTGTGAACACAGCACAGCCAGCTGATAATAATTGACTTTGGGACTTTCTGGTTAAAAATCTTCCACAGTTATTATATACTAAACAGGCACACTGTACTTTTGTTTAGCTTTGTTGTTTACATCTGAAGACTTGGCGTTCGGCCAAATACGTGTTCGGCTCGAGCATCGCTATACTCGGCACATGGCGGTACTCGGCCGAGTACCGAATGTGCTCGAGCGCCATGCTCGATTCTCGTCCCCACATGTTTCGCGGCTGCTGAGCAGCCAATAAATGGGCAGGTAACCAGTAGCCATGTTGGCTGGCCGGAACGCGTCATCGGGTGTTATATAGCACCCGATAACGCCGGTTCGGCTCATTGCGAGTCAGGCAGAGCTGCGCTTAGGAAGGGACAGACAGTGTAGGGAGATTGTGATCGCAATTTATTCAATTTTAAAACCTTTTTTTTAAAGACCCAAAAGTCCTTTTAAGGACTATTGTGTGTGGTGGCAGCAATTTAACCTTGCAAAGTAGTCTTCGATTTATTTATTTCCATGCTTTGCGATTCTTTTTCTATAGAGGGCGTCTGCAGTGACCTGTGACATCTGTTCAGCAATCTCTTCTGTGTGTCAGGGCCAGAGACAGGAAGAATATTATTGAAAACAATTATATTTTTTCCATAATTTATCCACACTTTGCCTATAAACGGTCCCTGCAGTGAACTGTCACATCTGTGCTGCCATAGCTTGTGTGTCAGGACAAGATATAGTAAAAATATAAGTGAAATCTGTAAGGAAATCCGAGGTAATAGACAGATATATACAGTGTGGAGAAAAAGGCTGGTTGGAATAGCTCAGTCCTACGTGACGGGGAACAGGTGCTCTAGTCCAAATGTCTGTATCACCCGTACAGGGAAAAATATAGGAACTACTTGTAGATTGCGGACTGTACGTGTGGTTACAAATGGATGCACAATATATGGTGATCACACTCAATTTAATGACAAAATAAATCTCAATAAAATACTATAAACTATTAAAATTCCATAAAACAATCAATCCTACATGTATATGCTGACACACATTGAATGGTGGAAAACGCGCAATATCTGTTAGATATGCAAATAATTGCTAGACATAAAATGACTTCCCAATAGGACTGACTGAATTCTCTGTTGGTTCAAAAGTCTGCATAGAATATATTCATATCATTATAGCTTGCGGCTCGTGAGCCGAAACGTCCTTAAATAGAAGGAACAGTCCTGAATGCAGTTGCAATTGTTTGCAATTGAATGTCCAGACCTTAGTTTCTGTCCACGATAGTAAAACTGATACCAGTGTGCACTGTAATGCCGATAGTAAAACAGATACCAGTGTGCACTGTAATGCCGATAGTAAAACAGATACCAGTGTGCACTGTAATGCCGATAGTAAAACAGATACCAGTGTGCACTGTAATGCCGATAGTAAAACAGATACCAGTGTGCACTGTAATGCCGATAGTAAAACAGATACCAGTGTGCACTGTAATGCCGATAGTAAAACAGATACCAGTGTGCACTGTAATGCCGATAGTAAAACAGATACCAGTGTGCACTGTAATGCCGATAGTAAAACAGATACCAGTGTGCACTGTAATGCCCGCCTATACAGGTCTTACCTGCTCCTAGGTGGGTTGACATTTTCGTATCCCAAGATGCGGCATTACATGCCTGACACAGAAGCTGCTGCTATATTTGTTACTCCACGCTGTTCAGGCAGACGCCGGCATATCACGTGGTCTGTATCAGGAAAAGGCTTGTATCTCGCAGCAGGGTGTCGTGGGAACTTGAAGATATGATCCGGAATTTTTCTCTTATTTGAAGCACTCCAATTATTCGTAAGATTTTAATAGATCATCTTTATAGAGGCCTCTTGTTAGTCCGGTGGGAGTTCTCAGCGTTTCGGGGACCTCTTACCCCTTCCTCAGTGGCAGTGATATATACAGTGCTGCCCATAATTATTCATACCCCCGGCAAATTGTGACTTAAAGTTACTTTTATTCAACAAGCAAGTAATTTTTTGACGGGAAATGACATGTCTCCCAAAGATGATAAGACGATGTACAAGAGGCATTATTGTGGAAAAAAAAACATTTCTCAGCTTTTATTTACATTTGAGCAAAAAGTGTCCAGTCCAGAATTATTCATACCCTTCTCAATAATCAACAGAAAAGCCTTCATTGGCTATTACAGCAATCAGACGCTTCCTATAATTGCAGACCAGCTTTTTGCAGGTCTCCACAGGTATTTTTGCCCATTCATCTTTAGCAATGAGCTCCACATCTTTCAGGTTGGAGGGTCTTCTTGCCATCACCCTGATCTTTAGCTCCCTCCACAGATTCTCAATTGGATTCCAGTCTGGACTCTGTCTGGGCCTCTCCAAAACGCCCAAAATGCCAAACGCCCCCAATGCTTTAGGTTTCCTACCACCATGTTTGACAGTGGGGATGGTGTTCTTTGGGTTGAAGGCTTCTCCTTTTTTACGCTAAATGAAGGAAACATCATTGTGACCAAACAATTCAATTTTTGTTTCATCTGACCATAACACAGAAGACCAGAAGTCGTCTTCTTTTTTGTCCAGATGAGCTTTTGCAAAGGCCAAGCGAGCTTTTCTGTGCCTAATCTGGAGAAGTGGTGTCCTCCTTGGTCTGCAGTGTGCAGTGTCCGTTGGATTGTCTGCCTTGATACATTGCCACCAGCAGAACCCAAATTCACCAGGATGGCCTTGGTGGTGATCCTTGGATTCTTTTTAACCTCTCTAACTATCCTCCTGGCCAGCACAGGTGTCACTTTCGGCTTCCGACCATGTCCTCTGAGATTTTCCACAGTGCGGAACATCTTGTATTTTTTTATAATACTTTGCAGCGTAGCCACTGGAACTTGAAAACATTTAGAAATGGCCTTATAGCCCTTTCCTGACTTGTGAGCAGCCACAATGCGCAGCCGCAGGTCCTCACTGAGCTCCTTTTGTCTTAGCCATGACAAACCAACTGCAGAGAGCTGCTGTTTTTCACCTGTTGAGTTGATTAAAACAACTATTCCCGTATCGGGGAAATTAGGATGCTTTAGAACAGCTTGGATATTTAGAATGGTATAGAACTTTTGACTTTCCCACAGACTGTGACAGTTTGTGAAAGGGTATGAATCATTTTGGACTGGACACTTTTTGCAAAAATGTAAATAAAAGCTGAGAAAGTATTTTTTTCCCCCCCCCACAATAATGCCTCTTGCACATTGTCTTATTGTCTTTTGGGAGACATCTATGTAATTTCCCATCAAAAAATTTCTTGCTGGTTGAATAAAAAACTTTACGTCAAAATTTTCCAGGGGTATGAATAATTATGAGCAGCACTGTAGATAGATAGATATATACATAGATAGATTTCATATTTTCCTAAATGTATTACCAATAGCTGATTGTATAGCAGTGGCTGTTGATCAATTAAGTAAATGAAAATTGTACCTCCAGGTGCCAGTCTGAAAACTAGGTGAGACCCTCCACCTTCTCAGAGGAAGCTCTATTTAACATTGGCCTGCTAACTACAAGCCATATGGGCACACTAATGAAGACCAGCGGGTGCATGCGGAGCAACCCCAGACATGGTGACTGCTAGACCAGCCGGTGGTCTAACCCATTCAGTAGATGAATGAGATAATATCAGAAGCCATAACTCTGACCTCATAACACCTACATCCTTAGAACCCTAATAATTGTGTTCAGCCTGACATGGGCTTCGGGCAGAGTCTATGCGCGCCATACTGGACAGGAGGCATTTCTCGGTATTCAGGATCTGGCCTTCTGGAAATCATAACTAGAGTTGAGCGAACACCTGGATGTTCGGGTTCGAGAAGTTCGGCCGAACTTCCCGGAAATGTTCGGGTTCGGGATCCGAACCCGATCCGAACTTCGTCCCGAACCCGAACCCCATTGAAGTCAATGGGGACCCGAACCTTTCGGCACTAAAACGGCTGTAAAACAGCCGAGGAAAGGGCTAGAGGGCTGCAAAAGGCAGCAACATGTAGGTAAATCCCCTGCAAACAAATGTGGATAGGGAAATGAATTAAAATAAAAATTAAATAAATAAAAATTAACCAAAATCAATTGGAGAGAGGTCCCATAGCAGAGAATCAGGCTTCCCGTCACCCACCACTGGAACAGTCCATTCTCAGATATTTAGGCCCCGGAACCCAGGCAGAGGAGAGAGGTCCCGTAACAGAGAATCTGGCTTCATGTCAGCAGAGAATCAGTCTGCATGTCATAGCAGAGAATGAGGCTTCACGTCACCCACCACTGGAACAGTCCATTGGCATATATTTAGGCTCAGCACCCAGGCAGAGGAGAGAGGTCCCGTAACAGAGAATCTGTCTTCATGTCAGCAGAGAATCAGTCTGCATGTCATAGCAGAGAATGAGGCTTCACGTCAGCCACCACTGCAACAGTCCATTGGCATATATTTAGGCCCAGCACCCAGGCAGAGGAGAGAGGTCCCGTAACAGACAATCTGGCTTCATGTCAGCAGAGAATTAGTCTGCATGTCATAGCAGAGAATGAGGCTTCACGTCAGCCACCACTGCAACAGTCCATTGTCAGATATTTAGGCCCCGGCACCCAGACAGAGGAGAGAGGTCCCATAACAGAGAATCTGGCTTCATGTCAGCAGAGAATCAGTCTGCATGTCATAGCAGAGAATCAGGCTTCACGTCAGCCACCACTGCAACAGTCCATTGTCAGATATTTAGGCCCAACACACAGGCAGAGGAGAGAGGTCCCGTAACAGAGAATCTGTCTTCATGTCAGCAGAGAATTAGTCTGCATGTCCTAGCAGAGAATCAGGCTTCACGTCAGCCACCACTGCAACAGTCCATTGGCATATATTTAGGCCCAGCACCCAGGCAGAGGAGAGAGGTCCCGTAACAGAGAATCTGGCTTCATGTCAGCAGAGAATTAGTCTGCATGTCAAAGCAGAGAATGAGGCTTCACGTCACCCACCACTGCAACAGTCCATTGTCATATATTTAGGCCCAGCACCCAGGCAGAGGAGAGAGGTCCCGTAACAGACAATCTGGCTTCATGTCAGCAGAGAATTAGTCTGCATGTCATAGCAGAGAATGAGGCTTCACGTCACCCACCACTGCAACAGTCCATTGTCATATATTTAGGCCCAGCACCCAGGCAGAGGAGAGAGGTCCCGTAAAAGACAATCTGGCTTCATGTCAGCAGAGAATTAGTCTGCATGTCATAGCAGAGAATGAGGCTTCACGTCAGCCACCACTGCAACAGTCCATTGGCATATATTTAGGCCCCGGCACCCAGACAGAGGAGAGAGGTCCCGTAACAGACAATCTGGCTTCATGTCAGCAGAGAATCAGGCTTCACGTCAGCCACCACTGCAACAGTCCATTGTCAGATATTTAGGCCCAGCACCCAGGCAGAGGAGAGAGGTCCCGTAACAGAGAATCTGGCTTCATGTCAGCAGAGAATTAGTCTGCATGTCAAAGCAGAGAATCAGGCTTCACGTCAGCCACCACTGCAACAGTCCATTGTCAGATATTTAGGCCCAGGCACCCAGGCAGAGGAGAGAGGTCCCGTAACAGAGAATCTGTCTTCATGTCAGCAGAGAATCAGTCTGCATGTCATAGCAGAGAATCAGGCTTCACGTCACCCAACATTGGAACAGTCCATTGGCATATATTTAGGCCCAGGCACCCAGACAGAGGAGAGGTTCATTCAACTTTGGGTAGCCTCGCAATATAATGGTAAAATGAAAATAAAAATAGGATTGAATGAGGAAGTGCCCTGGAGTCCAATAATATATGGTTATGGGGAGGTAGTTAATGTCTAATCTGGACAAGGGACGGACAGGTCCTGTGGGATCCATGCCTGGTTCATTTTTATGAACGTCAGCTTGTCCACATTGGCTGTAGACAGGCGGCTGCGTTTGTCTGTAATGACGCCCCCTGCCGTGCTGAATACACGTTCAGACAAAACGCTGGCCGCCGGGCAGGCCAGCACCTCCAAGGCATAAAAGGCTAGCTCTGGCCACGTGGACAATTTAGAGACCCAGAAGTTGAATGGGGCCGAACCATCAGTCAGTACGTGGAGGGGTGTGCACACGTACTGTTCCACCATGTTAGTGAAATGTTGCCTCCTGCTAACACGTTGCGTATCAGGTGGTGGTGCAGTTAGCTGTGGCGTGTTGACAAAATATTTCCACATCTCTGCCATGCTGACCCTGCCCTCAAAGGAGCTGGCATTGACACAGCTGCCTTGGCGACCTCTTGCTCCTCCTCTGCCTTGGCCTTGGGCTTCCACTTGTTCCCCTGTGACATTTGGGAATTCTCTCAGTAGCGCGTCTACCAACGTGCGCTTGTACTCGCGCATCTTCCTATCACGCTCCAGTGCAGGAAGTAAGGTGGGCACATTGTCTTTGTAGCGTGGATCCAGCAGGGTGGCAACCCAGTAGTCCGCACAGGTTAAAATGTGGGCAACTCTGCTGTCGTTGCGCAGGCACTGCAGCATGTAGTCGCTCATGTGTGCCAGGCTGCCCAGGGGTAAGGACAAGCTGTCCTCTGTGGGAGGCGTATCGTCATCGTCCTGCCTTTCCCCCCAGCCACGCACCAGTGATGGACCCGAGCTGCGTTGGGTGCCACCCCGCTGTGACCATGCTTCATCTTCATCCTCCTCCACCTCCTCCTCATCCTCGTCCTCCTCGTCCTCCAGTAGTGGGCCCTGTCTGGCCACATTTGTACCTGGCCTCTGCTGTTGCCAAAAACCTCCCTCTGAGTCACTTCGAAGAGACTGGCCTGAAAGTGCTAAAAATGACCCCTCTTCCTCCTCCTCCTCCTCCTCCTCCTCCTCCTCCTCCTGGGCCACCTCCTCTTCCATCATCACCCTAAGTGTTTTCTCAAGGAGACATAGAAGTGGTATTGTAACGCTAATAACGGCGTCATCGCCACTGGCCATGTTGGTGAAGTACTCGAAACAGCGCAACAGGGCACACAGGTCTCGCATGGAGGCCCAGTTATTGGTGGTGAAGTGGTGCTGTTCTGTAGTGCGACTGACCCGTGCGTGCTGCAGCTGAAACTCCACTATGGCCTGCTGCTGCTCGCACAGTCTGTCCAGCATGTGCAAGGTGGAGTTCCACCTGGTGGGCACGTCGCATATGAGGCGGTGAGCGGGAAGGCCGAAGTTACGCTGTAGCGCAGACAGGCGAGCAGCGGCAGGATGTGAACGCCGGAAGCGCGAACAGACGGCCCGCACTTTATGCAGCAGCTCTGACATGTCGGGGTAGTTGTGAATGAACTTCTGCACCACCAAATTCAGCACATGCGCCAAGCAAGGGATGTGCGTCAAATTGGCTAGTCCCAGAGCTGCAACGAGATTTCGCCCATTATCACACACCACCAGGCCGGGCTTGAGGCTCACCGGCAGCAACCACTCGTCGGTGTGTTGTTCTATACCCCGCCACAACTCCTGTGCGGTGTGGGGCCTGTCCCCCAAACATATGAGTTTCAGAATGGCCTGCTGACGTTTACCCCGGGCTGTGCTGAAGATGGTGGTGAAGGTGTGTGGCTGACTGGATGAGCAGGTGGAAGAAGAGGAGGAGGAAGCCGAGTAGGAGGAGGTGGCAACAGGAGGCAAAGAATGTTGCCCTGTGATCCTTGGCGGCGGAAGGACGTGCGCCAAACAGCTCTCCGCCTGGGGCCCAGCCGCCACTACATTTACCCAGTGTGCAGTTAGGGAGATATAGCGTCCCTGGCCGTGCTTACTGGTCCACGTATCTGTGGTTAGGTGGACCTTGCCACAGATGGCGTTGCGCAGTGCACACTTGATTTTATCGGATACTTGGTTGTGCAGGGAAGGCACGGCTCTCTTGGAGAAGTAGTGCCGGCTGGGAACAACATACTGTGGGACAGCAAGCGACATGAGCTGTTTGAAGCTGTCTGTGTCCACCAGCCTGAATGACAGCATTTCATAGGCCAGTAGTTTAGAAATGCTGGCATTCAGGGCCAGGGATCGAGGGTGGCTAGGTGGGAATTTACGCTTTCTCTCAAATGTTTGTGAGATGGAGAGCTGAACGCTGGCGTGTGACATGGTTGAGATGCTTGGTGACGGAGGTGGTGGTGGTGTTGGTGGTACATCCCCTGTTTGCTGGGCGGCAGGTGCCAACGTTCCTCCAGAGGCGGAGGAAGAGGCCGAGGCGGCAGCAGCAGAAGAGGCCGAGGCGGCAGCAGCAGAAGAGGCCGAGGCGGCGGCAGCAGCAGAAGAGGCCGAGGCGGCGGCAGCAGCAGAAGAGGCCGAGGCGGCAGCAGCAGAAGAGGTAGCAGGGGGAGCCTGAGTGATTTCCTTGGTTTTAAGGTGTTTACTCCACTGCAGTTCATGCTTTGCATGCAGGTGCCTGGTCATGCAGGTTGTGCTCAGGTTCAGAACGTTAATGCCTCGCTTCAGACTCTGATGGCACAGCGTGCAAACCACTCGGGTCTTGTCGTCAGCACATTGTTTGAAGAAGTGCCATGCCAGGGAACTCCTTGAAGCTGCCTTTGGGGTGCTCGGTCCCAGATGGCGGCGGTCAGTAGCAGGCGGAGTCTCTTGGCGGCGGGTGTTCTGCTTTTGCCCACTGCTCCCTCTTTTGCTACGCTGTTGGCTCGGTCTCACCACTGCCTCTTCCTCCGAACTGTGAAAGTCAGTGGCACGACCTTCATTCCATGTGGGGTCTAGGACCTCATCGTCCCCTGCATCGTCTTCCACCCAGTCTTGATCCCTGACCTCCTGTTCAGTCTGCACACTGCAGAAAGACGCAGCAGTTGGCACCTGTGTTTCGTCATCATCAGAGACATGCTGAGGTGGTATTCCCATGTCCTCATCATCAGGAAACATAAGTGGTTGTGCGTCAGTGCATTCTATGTCTTTCACCGCTGGGGAAGGGCTAGGTGGATGCCCTTGGGAAACCCTGCCAGCGGAGTCTTCAAACAGCATAAGAGACTGCTGCATAACTTGAGGCTCAGACAGTTTCCCTGGTATGCATGGGGGTGATGTGACAGACTGATGGGGTTGGTTTTCAGGCGCCATCTGTGCGCTTTCTGCAGAAGACTGGGTGGGAGATAATGTGAACGTGCTGGATCCACTGTCGGCCACCCAATTGACTAATGCCTGTACCTGCTCAGGCCTTACCATCCTTAGAACGGCATTGGGCCCCACCAAATATCGCTGTAAATTCTGGCGGCTACTGGGACCTGAGGTAGTTGGTACACTAGGACGTGTGGATGTGGCAGAACGGCCACGTCCTCTCCCAGCACCAGAGGGTCCACAAACACCACCACGACCATGTCCACGTCCTTTACTAGATGTTTTCCTCATTGTTATCGTTCACCACAACAACAAAAATATTATTTGGCCCAATGTATTGTATTCAAATTCAGCTGAATATAAATTTGAGGCCTAGTATTTAGGCGCTGGGTGACCGGTATGGGTTTACTGACAGAATTAGACTTGGAAATGCACAGTAGCGGGTGTGTGTGAAGTTATTCTGAATGTCCCTATGTGCACCTTGAATATTATATACCCTTTTAGGGATAGATTTCAAATAGCTCTGATACAGCAGAAACCACTAAATTATGAAATTGCTAAATTGGGAATTGTATTTCAACCCAGAACAAAAACTGTGCTTTGACGGACACTAAATAACTTTCCCAGCAACAACAGGACAGCGGTAAAGACAGATTTAGCTGGATATAAATTTGAGGCCTAGTATTTAGGCGCTGGGTGACCGGTATGGATTTACTGACAGAATTAGACTGGGATATGGCCAAAAAATAACCACACTATTGCTGGTTAAATGCACTTGGTGACGGGCGCAGCTTGCCCCTGATGTAGTATATGGCCAAAAAATAAACAGACTATTGCTGGTTAAATGCACTTGGTGTGACAGCTTCACCCTGATGTAGGCTGTAGCCAAAAAACAACCACACCATTGAGGGTTAAATGCACTTGGTGACAGGCGCAGCTTGCCCCTGATGTAGTATATGGCCAAAAAATAACCACACTATTGCTGGTTAAATGCACTTGGTGTGACAGCTTCACCCTGATGTAGGCTTTAGCCAAAAAACAACCACACCATTGAGGGTTAAATGCACTTGGTCGCAGCTTGTGCTGGCGCACCACAAGACACAAAATGGCCGCCGATCACCCCAGAAAAATGTGACTGACAAACGGTCTGGGCAGCCTAAAAACAGTGAGCAATTGAATTTCAGCAGCTCAATGATCCACAGCTGCAGATCGATCAATAATCAAGTCCTTTGGAGGAGTTAATCAGCCTAATCTCGCCCTACTGTCGCAGCCGCAACCTCTCCCTACGCTGATCAGAGCAGAGTGACGGGCGGCGCTATGTGACTCCAGCTTATATAGAGGCTGGGTCACATGGTGCTCTGGCCAATCACAGCCATGCCAATAGTAGGCATGGCTGTGACGGCCTCTTGGGGCAAGTAGTATGACGCTTGTTGATTGGCTGCTTTGCAGCCTTTCAAAAAGCGCCAAGAAAGCGTCACAAAAGCGCCAAGAAAGCGACGAACACCGAACCCGAACCCAGACTTTTACGAAAATGTCCTGGTTCGGGTCCGTGTCACGGACACCCCAAAATTCGGTACGAACCCGAACTATACAGTTTGAGTTCGCTCATCCCTAATCATAACTCAATCACATCTGGTATCTGTGTGACCGGAACGAGGCGACTCAGATTATGGGATCTTACCTGTACCCGCAGTCCCTGTCATACAGCGAGGAATCGCCGTGATTCATATCGCCACCTCAGTCAGTCTTCTGGGAAGGTGGGGCAGAAACCTGAATAATGTCAGACGTCCCAGAAGGCCGGACCGAAAGGAGGGAGGTTCCCTCACGGTGCACCCCTCGGCTGAGGGGGGATAAAAATGGGTGTTTGGGAGCAGGTAATTGTCAGCCATTTTGGGGATCCAGATCGTTTGGAGTGACTGCCCGTATCTTCAGCTGTCCCCACAGCCGGAATATAACTGCTGCATCTCAGTAAGCCAATATTCCGTATTTTACCCTTTTTTTTAAATCTGTTTCACTGCATTGTTATTGTGTGTATATTTTTATCTTTTATCTGACACATTTCTTTTGTATTGCACTGCACTATCGTGTATTAAATTTAAACATTGATAAGTCCCTTCCTTGTGGTCTTATAGAACTTGCTCTTTCGGAGGGAATAACGTTACCAGTAGTGTTTCAGAGGATTTTAGGTCTCATATAGATAACTTGTGTTACGGTGTTAGATTTGGGTTAAGAGAATATCTGAGTATGGGCCCCTATTGCCTTATAGGTTGTGGCAGCTATTGTGATAGAGAATATTGGGGTGTTAGAATCTAGGGGAGTAAGTAGCGTCATCCCGTCATCTAGAATAGGTGGATGGGAATTTTTGTGGTAACTTGATGAGCTCACTAGTATAACTCACCCCAGTGACGTGACCCGAGAGAAGGGATCGTGACAATCTATTTTCCTTTCCCCATACTTTTACATACTTTTTCCATATACTGTGCTTGCTGTGAACTGTGACATCCGCGCCACATCTTGTGTGTCAAGCGTGCATATAACATTTAATATGAAGAAGGCGAGCATTAAGGGACGGGGAAGTAACCGTGATGCTGATGGTGCACGCAGAGGCCGTGGCCCTGGGCATGTTGAAACTGTGCCTGCTGCCAGAGCACATGAAAAACAATCATCCAAGATACCTAGCTTCATGTCCCAGTTTGCAGGGCAGCGCAGGACACCACTCTCGAAGTCAGACCAGTGCGACCAGGTGGTCGGTTGGATTGCAGCAGTTAATGCTTCCAGTCGGTTAAGCACCACCCTGTCTTCCACCAAGTCCAGTCTCAGTAGCCGGGAATCCTCACCCTGATCCTCCTTCCTCCCACCATTTACAGTCTGGCCAAACAAGTGATCCCACACTTGGACATTCCGAGGATCTCTTTGCATTGCCATTAATTGATTTGGCTATCTCGCCAAGCATGCTTGAAGAGGGACCTGAGATCTGGTGCCCCGATTCCCAACCTCTTGAGCATCCAGAGTCACAAGAACATGACACTGAGGAACGGCAATTAGTGTTTATTGAGGTGGATGATGATGAGGCACAGTTGCCAATGACTCAACCGCAATTACTGTCTCAAAAGGTTGATGATGATGAGACACAGTTGTCAATCACTGATGGTTTGGTTAGGTCAACAAATCAGGAGGATTATCAGAATGAGGAAGTGGAAGAGGAGGTGCTGGACAAGGTCACTGTCCCAACCTGGGAAGGTGGCAATAAGCCGAGCGAGGAGAGCAGTACAGAGGGGGAGGGATCTGCAGCACTGCAACAAGCTGGATAAGGCAGTGGGGTGGCAAAAGGTAGAAGGCGGGCACCACCGAACAGGACTGCAACTGTTCCACGGAGCACCCCCTTGCGCAAATCTCCCTTGCCAAGGGGTAATTGTTCAGCAGTATGGTGCTTTTTTGAGGAAAGTGCGGATGACAAAATAATAGTTTGCAACCTCACCAGCATGATCCGCCACATGTCATCAAAGCACCCTAATAGGTGAGCCAAACGCCTGAGTCCACAATCTGTGTCTGCTGGTCACACTACTGCTTCCTCTTCCCCTGTGTTACGTGCTGGCCAATACCCTGTCCAAGATGCAGGCCCAGATGCCCCCTGCCCTGCACCTGGTCCTCCACAAGCACCATTAGCGACCACATCCACTTCCCTGTCGCAGCGGAGCGTCCAAATGTAATTACCGCAGGCATTTGAACGCAAGCACAAATACACAGCCACCCACCCACAGGCCATAGAACTAAATGCGCAGCTTTCCAAATTACAGGCCCCGGAAATGTTGCCATTTAGGCTTGTGGAGACTGAGGCCTTCCGCAGCCTGATGTTGGCGGCCATCCCTCGTTACGCAGTCCCCAGCTGCCACTATTTTTCAAGGTGTGCCGTGACAGCCTTACACCAACATGTGTCCCTTAACATCACTGGGAAGGTCCACTTAACCACGGACACATGGACAAGTGCTTTTAGCCAAGGACTGTTGTGGAGGCCGGGAGCAAGTCGTACCCTGGGATGGCACAGGTGCTACCAATGCCAAGGATTGAGGGCCCCAATTCCATCAGGGTTTCCGCCACCACCTACGTTAATGGCTCTAACCTCCACTTCTCCTCCTCTGCCTCCTCCTCCACTTTAACCTCAGAATTATCAGTCATCAGTTGGTAGCTGGATGCAATGTAGCACTGCAGTGGGGAAGCTTCAACAGGCCGTGCTGAAGCTGATCTGCATAGGTGACAAACAGCACACCGCCGCAGAGCTGTGGCAGGGGATGAGTGACCAGACTGAGCTGTGGCTCTCGCCACTAAACCTAGAACCAGGCATGGTTGTGTCTGATAATGGCCGTAACTTGGTGGCGGCTTTGGAGCTGGGCAACCTTAGACACATCCCATGCCTTGCCCACGTATTCAACCTTGTGGTTCAGCGATTTCTACAAACCTATCCTAATTTGCCCGAGCTACTGGTAAATGTGCACAGCGTGTCTGCCCATATCCGCAAACCCCGACAGCTTCATCCGGTCTGTCAACGCTGCAGCAGCACTTGAAATTGCCAGCTCACCGGCTATTGTGTTGGCCAGGCTTTGTGAGCAGCAGAGGGCAGTTGTGGAATACCAGCTGCAACATGGTCGTCGCCTTTACAGTCAGCTTCCGCTATTCACAAGCGAGGAGTGGGCATGGATGTCTGACTCTGAGGTTTTTCCAACTTTGAGGAATCAACACAGATGGTGAGCGGCGATAACGGTATTATCAGCGTAACCATCACTTTTTCCTCTAAAATCTATTTTTTTCCTTGCTTTTGTGCGTATTATTGTCATTATGTAAAAGTGGCGTACTATTCGGACAACATAGTTCCAAGTAGCAACCAGTCCAAGATGCATCCATACATCCTCCCCATGCTGTTACAGAACCATTTTGGTGGTGTTACCAACAATTTCGGACATGTTCCTATGAACCAGGCACCCTCCCCTCTTCAGAGCAGGGGTGCCTGTTTTAATGTTTGGGTTCTCCTATTGACTTCCATTATAGTCGGGTGCTATGTCTGGAAAAACTGCTTAGTCATTCCAATAGACTTGTATTGAAACTCTATACAAGTCTATGAGAGACTGAAATGTCAATATTCTTTTAGTTTAGGCTGTGATTCTCCAAAGCACCGCTCCCATTAGAAAGTTCTAGTTCAGCTAGAAACTGTATATAAGGGTGCATTCACACGACCGTATTAATGGATCCGCATCCGTTCCGCAAATTTGCGGAACAGGTGCGGACTCATTTATTTAAATGGGGCTGCAAAAGATGCGGACAGCACACGGTATTCCGTTCCGTGGCCCCGCAAAAAAAGATAGAGCATGTCCTATTCTTGTCCGCAACCGCAGACAAGCTTAGGCATTCTCTATAAAGCGCTAACCATGTGCGTTCCGCAAATTGCGGAACGCACATGGCCGTTATTTGTGTTTTCCACAATTTGCAGACGGCAAAACACTTACGGTTATGTGAATGCATCCTAAGGAGAGCAGTTAGAGCGCCTAGTTTTCTGCAGGTAGGGAACAGTGCTTAGAAGAGGAGAGACTGCCAGATTACTGAGTGACCAGAAGAAGATGCTGAGACCTGGATACTCTGCTCAGATCCTGGGTCACCAGCCCTTTACCAGGGTACCTGACCTCTAAGAGAGAGAGAGATCTAGCTCAGGTCTTTAGGGCTCTTTCACAGTTGCGTTCTTTTCTTCCGGCACTGAGTTCCGTCGTCGGGGCTCTATGCCGGAAGAATCCTGATCAGGATAATCCAATGCATTCTGAATGGAGAGAAATCCGTTCAGGATGCATCAGGATGTCTTCAGTTCAGGACCGGAACGCTTTTTGGCCGGAGAAAATACCGCAGCATGCTGCGCTTTTTGCTCCGGCCAAAAATCCTAAACACTTGCCGCATCAACGGATCCGGAATAATAGCCCGTTGAAATGTATTATTCCGGATCCGCCCTAACATCTTCAGTTGTTACAACGCAATGCCGGATCCGGAAGTTGCGTCTGTGCCTGCGCCAGGAAGTAGGAAGGGCTTGGCTGGCGCGAAAACTTCCACTAGACAGCCCGCGCGGGAGAAGACAGGGCGTGAAAGAAGCTCCTGGAGGCGAGTGTGTTTGTCCCTTGCATATTTTATTAGTTCTAAAACAAACTAGAAATTTTCTGATAAGAAATAATTTACATACCGGATCCGCTCATCAGTACACGACGGATCCGCTGTTGCAACGGAGCCGGGCGACTGATCCGGAAAAAAAAAAACGTTGAGGTTGGCTTCAGGATTTCCGGATCAGTATCTTACCAAAAAAGCCGGAAAGACGCATCCGGAAAGAAAAAATTATGCGTTCTTGCGCGTTTTTCCGGATCCGGCGTGTAATTCCAGCAAATGGAGTACACGACGGATCCGGACAACGCAAGTGTGAAAGAGGCCTTACTCAGTGCAGAGCCATCTTCTGCCCAGGAAGAGACTGGAGAGGCCAGCTCAGTGCACTGCCAGTATTGCTTTGCACTTCAGCTCCTCCAGTAAAAAACACACTGGTTTACCACAGACACTGACTCTCTGGACTTATTTCCTATTGGGATGCACCATGCCTTACCATCCCTTCCAGAGAGGAGGAATATTTGGTGACTCCCATGGCAGTGTCTGTGGGACCCAGTCCAGCCACAGTATCTCTAATGATAGGAGACAGACTCTCTGAAACTGTGGGGTCACAGAGGGGGCAAAACTACTGTGTGGGGGCACTACAGTGGCATAACTACTTTTTGTCGGCACTAAGAGGGTATAAATACTGTGTGGGGCCATAAAGGAGGACAACTAATGTGTGGGAGCACTAAGGGGGAAAACTAAGGTGTGGGAGCACTAAGGGGGATAACTCATGTGTGGGAGCACTAAAAGGGATAACTAAGGTGTGGGAGCACTAAGGGGGATAACTAAGTTGTGGGAGCAGTAAGGGGAATAACTAAGGTGTGCGAACACTAAGGGGGATACCTCATGTGTGGGAGCACTAAAAGGATAACTAAGTTGTGGGAGCAGTAAGGGGAATAACTAAGGTGTGGGAACACTAAGGGGGATACCTAAGTTGTGGGAGCACTAAGGGGGATGACTAAGTTGTGGGAGCAGTAAGGGGAATAACTAAGGTGTGGGAACACTAAGGGGGATACCTAAGGTGTGGGAGAACTAAGGGGGATACCTAAGGTGTGGGAGAACTAAGGGGGATAACTAAGTTGTGGGAGCAGTAAGGGGAATAACTAAGGTGTGGGAGAACTAAGGGGGATAACTACGGTGTGGGAGCACAAGTGGGAATGGGTGGACTTAAAATTGCAATGTTGAAAAAAATTGGTCTCTCAATTGGATTTTTAAAAATACGGCGTCTCCCTGGCAGATCTTTCTTTTTACTCTCCCTTTGTACTTCAGTTTGTAACATTTGTTGTGATGAATACCACACCTTGCGCCCGCTTGACGTCACCTACGTCGAGCTCACGAGCCGCGGTATGGTTCCTGGTTACCAAAGCGTGACGTTACACCCTCCAGAGTAGCAGGTAAGGTCAGCTTGGTACAGTTTACACACACACCTCCTGTCCACGCGGGCACAGAGAGGCAACAAGCTGAGAGTAGAGTTGAGCGAACACCTGGATGTTCGGGTTCGAGAAGTTCGGCCGAACATCCCGGAAATGTTCGGGTTCGGGATCCGAACCCGATCCGAACTTCGTCCCGAACCCGAACCCCATTGAAGTCAATGGGGACCCGAACTTTTCGGCACTAAAAAGGCTGTAAAACAGCCCAGGAAAGAGCTAGAGGGCTGCAAAAGGCAGCAACATGTAGGTAAATCCCCTGCAAACAAATGTGGATAGGGAAATGAATTAAAATAAAAATTAAATAAATAAAAATTAACCAAAATCAATTGGAGAGAGGTTCCATAGCAGAGAATCTGGCTTCACGTCACCCACCACTGGAACAGTCCATTCTCAGATATTTAGGCCCCGGCACCCAGGCAGAGGAGAGAGGTCCCGTAACAGAGAATCTGTCTTCATGTCAGCAGAGAATTAGTCTGCATGTCATAGCAGAGAATGAGGCTTCACGTCAGCCACCACTGCAACAGTCCATTGGCATATATTTAGGCCTAGCACACAGGCAGAGGAGAGAGGTCCCGTAACAGAGAATCTGTCTTCATGTCAGCAGAGAATTAGTCTGCATGTCATAGCAGAGAATGAGGCTTCACGTCAGCCACCACTGCAACAGTCCATTGGCATATATTTAGGCCCAGCACACACACAGGCAGAGGAGAGAGGTCCCGTAACAGAGAATCTGGCTTCATGTCAGCAGAGAATTAGTCTGCATGTCATAGCAGAGAATGAGGCTTCACGTCACCCACCACTGCAACAGTCCATTGGCATATATTTAGGCCCCGGCACCCAGGCAGAGGAGAGAGGTCCCGTAACAGAGAATCTGGCTTCATGTCAGCAGAGAATCAGTCTGCATGTCATAGCAGAGAATGAGGCTTCACGTCACCCACCACTGCAACAGTCCATTGTCATAAATTTAGGCCCAGCACTAGTGTTGAGCGGCATGTCCCATATTCGAATTCGCGAAATTTTGTGAATATTCGAAAGAATATTCGTAAAATATTCGCGATTATTCAAATTCGTTATTATTTTGCATATGCGATAATTCGAATTTTCGCATCGCATAATACATATGCTATGCAAAATTCACATGTGCGCTAATGAAATCGCCTTACGAAGATTCGCAACTCAATTCAATCACTAATGTATGAATGCAATGCCCTTTGCCTCTGTTCTGGGACAAGTGTAGATATTCGCATGTGCGCTAATAAAATCGCCTTACGAAGATTCGCACCTCAATCACTTTCTAGGGAATGTGAGACTTTTGGGAATCAATCGAGATACAGTGGGGGGTGATGACAGTAGTTGACAGAGTACAGATCAATGTAATCTGTAAGGTGGAAAGTAAAATAAAAAATACGAATATTCGTAAATCGAATTTTACGAAGTTCTACGTATTCGCGAATATGGTGCTATACTATATGAATGCACAGGCCTTTGCCTCTCTGTTCTGGGGACAAGTGTAGATATTTGCATTTGCGTTAATAAAATCGCCTTACGAAGATTCGCAGCTCAATTCAATCACTAATGTATGAATGCAAAGCCCTTTGCCTCTGTTCTGGGACAAGTGTAGATATTCGCATGTGCGCTAATAAAATCGCCTTACGAAGATTCGCAACTCAATTCACTAATGTATGAATGCAAAGCCCTTTGCCTCTGTTCTGGGACGTGCCGATATTCGCATGTGCGCTAATAAAATCGCCTTACGAAGATTCGCGCCTCAATCACTTTCTAGGCAATGTGAGTAAGATCTGAGCTGTTGGACCTTTGGGAAACAATCAATTATATGTGTACTGTAATTTTGTGGGGGGGGGGGGAAAACAAAAAACGAATATTCGTTTTTACGAATATATAGCACTATATTCGAAATATTCGCGAAATCGCGAAGATGCGATATTCGCGAAAAAAATTTGCTTTTCGAATATTCGCGCTCAACACTACCCAGCACCCAGGCAGAGGAGAGAGGTCCCGTAACAGACAATCTGGCTTCATGTCAGCAGAGAATCAGTCTGCATGTCATAGCAGAGAATGAGGCTTCACGTCAGCCAACACTGCAACAGTCCATTGGCATATATTTAGGCCCCGGCACCCAGGCAGAGGAGAGAGGTCCCGTAACAGAGAATCTGTCTTCATGTCAGCAGAGAATTAGTCTGCATGTCATAGCAGAGAATCAGGCTTCACGTCACCCACCACTGCAACAGTCCATTTTCATATATTTAGGCCCAGCACCCAGGCAGAGGAGAGAGGTCCCGTAACAGACAATCTGGCTTCATGTCAGCAGAGAATCAGTCTGCATGTCATAGCAGAGAATGAGGCTTCACGTCAGCCACCACTGCAACAGTCCATTGGCATATATTTAGGCCCAGCACACAGGCAGAGGAGGGAGGTCCCGTAACAGAGGATCTGGCTTCATGTCAGCAGAGAATTAGTCTGCATGTCATAGCAGAGAATCAGGCTTCACGTCACCCACCACTGTAAGAGTCCATTTTCATAAATTTAGGCCCAGCACACAGGCAGAGGAGAGAGGTCCCGTAACAGACAATCTGGCTTCATGTCAGCAGAGAATCAGTCTGCATGTCATAGCAGAGAATCAGGCTTCACGTCACCCAACATTGGAACAGTCCATTGGCATATATTTAGGCCCCGGCACCCAGACAGAGGAGAGGTTCATTCAACTTTGGGTAGCCTCGCAATATAATGGTAAAATGAAAATAAAAATAGGATTGAATGAGGAAGTGCCCTGGAGTCCAATAATATATGGTTAAGGGGAGGTAGTTAATGTCTAATCTGGACAAGGGACGGACAGGTCCTGTGGGATCCATGCCTGGTTCATTTTTATGAACGTCAGCTTGTCCACATTGGCTGTAGACAGGCGGCTGCGTTTGTCTGTAATGACGCCCCCTGCCGTGCTGAATACACGTTCAGACAAAACACTGGCCGCCGGGCAGGCCAGCACCTCCAAGGCATAAAAGGCTAGCTCTGGCCACGTGGACAATTTAGAGACCCAGAAGTTGAATGGGGCCGAACCATCAGTCAGTACGTGGAGGGGTGTGCACATGTACTGTTCCACCATGTTAGTGAAATGTTGCCTCCTGCTAACACGTTGCGTATCAGGTGGTGGTGCAGTTAGCTGTGGCGTGTTGACAAAAGTTTTCCACATCTCTGCCATGCTAACCCTGCCCTCAGAGGAGCTGGCCGTGACACAGCTGCCTTGGCGACCTCTTGCTCCTCCTCTGCCTTGGCCTTGGGCTTCCACTTGTTCCCCTGTGACATTTGGGAATGCTCTCAGTAGCGCGTCTACCAACGTGCGCTTGTACTCGCGCATCTTCCTATCACGCTCCAGTGCAGGAAGTAAGGTGGGCACATTGTCTTTGTAGCGTGGATCCAGCAGGGTGGCAACCCAGTAGTCCGCACAGGTTAAAATGTGGGCAACTCTGCTGTCGTTGCGCAGGCACTGCAGCATGTAGTCGCTCATGTGTGCCAGGCTGCCCAGGGATAAGGACAAGCTGTCCTCTGTGGGAGGCGTATCGTCATCGTCCTGCCTTTCCCCCCAGCCACGCACCAGTGATGGACCCGAGCTGCGTTGGGTGCCACCCCGCTGTGACCATGCTTCATCCTCATCCTCCTCCACCTCCTCCTCATCCTCGTCCTCCTCGTCCTCCAGTAGTGGGCCCTGGCTGGCCACATTTGTACCTGGCCTCTGCTGTTGCCAAAAACCTCCCTCTGAGTCACTTCGAAGAGACTGGCCTGAAAGTGCTAAAAATGACCCCTCTTCCTCCTCCTCCTCCTCCTCCTCCTCCTCCTGGGCCACCTCCTCTTCCATCATCGCCCTAAGTGTTTTCTCAAGGAGACATAGAAGTGGTATTGTAACGCTGATAACGGTGTCATCGCCACTGGCCATGTTGGTGGAGTACTCGAAACAGCGCAACAGGGCACACAGGTCTCGCATGGAGGCCCAGTCATTGGTGGTGAAGTGGTGCTGTTCTGTAGTGCGACTGACCCGTGCGTGCTGCAGCTGAAACTCCACTATGGCCTGCTGCTGCTCGCACAGTCTGTCCAGCATGTGCAAGGTGGAGTTCCACCTGGTGGGCACGTCGCATATGAGGCGGTGAGCGGGAAGGCCGAAGTTACGCTGTAGCGCAGACAGGCGAGCAGCGGCAGGATGTGAACGCCGGAAGCGCGAACAGACGGCCCGCACTTTATGCAGCAGCTCTGACATGTCGGGGTAGTTGTGAATGAACTTCTGCACCACCAAATTCAGCACATGCGCCAAGCAAGGGATGTGCGTCAAATTGGCTAGTCCCAGAGCTGCAACGAGATTTCGCCCATTATCACACACCACCAGGCCGGGCTTGAGGCTCACCGGCAGCAACCACTCGTCGGTGTGTTGTTCTATACCCCGCCACAACTCCTGTGCGGTGTGGGGCCTGTCCCCCAAACATATGAGTTTCAGAATGGCCTGCTGACGTTTACCCCGGGCTGTGCTGAAGTTGGTGGTGAAGGTGTGTGGCTGACTGGATGAGCAGGTGGAAGAAGAGGAGGAGGAAGCCGATAAGGAGGAGGTGGCAACAGGAGGCAAAGAATGTTGCCCTGCGATCCTTGGCGGCGGAAGGATGTGCACCAAACAGCTCTCCGCCTGGGGCCCAGCTGCCACTACATTTACCCAGTGTGCAGTTAGGGAGATATAGCGTCCCTGGCCGTGCTTACTGGTCCACGTATCTGTGGTTAGGTGGACCTTGCTACAGATGGCGTTGCGCAGTGCACACTTGATTTTATCGGATACTTGGTTGTGCAGGGAAGGCACGGCTCTCTTGGAGAAGTAGTGCCGGCTGGGAACAACATACTGTGGGACAGCAAGCGACATGAGCTGTTTGAAGCTGTCTGTGTCCACCAGCCTAAATGACAGCATTTCATAGGCCAGTAGTTTAGAAATGCTGGCATTCAGGGCCAGGGATCGAGGGTGGCTAGGTGGGAATTTACGCTTTCTATCAAATGTTTGTGAGATGGAGAGCTGAACGCTGGCGTGTGACATGGTTGAGACGCTTGGTGACGGAGGTGGTGGTGGTGGTGTTGGTGGTACATCCCCTGTTTGCTGGGCGGCAGGTGCCAACGTTCCTCCAGAGGCGGAGGAAGAGGCCGAGGCGGCAGCAGCAGAAGAGGCCGAGGCGGCAGCAGCAGAAGAGGTAGCAGGGGGAGCCTGAGTGACTTCCTTGTCTTTAAGGTGTTTACTCCACTGCAGTTCATGCTTTGCATGCAGGTGCCTGGTCATGCAGGTTGTGCTCAGGTTCAGAACGTTAATGCCTCGCTTCAGGCTCTGATGGCACAGCGTGCAAACCACTCGGGTCTTGTCGTCAGCACATTGTTTGAAGAAGTGCCATGCCAGGGAACTCCTTGAAGCTGCCTTTGGGGTGCTCGGTCCCAGATGGCGGCGGTCAGTAGCAGGCGGAGTCTCTTGGCGGCGGGTGTTCTGCTTTTGCCCACTGCTCCCTCTTTTGCTACGCTGTTGGCTCGGTCTCACCACTGCCTCTTCCTCCGAACTGTGAAAGTCAGTGGCACGACCTTCATTCCATGTGGGGTCTAGGACCTCATCGTCCCCTGCATCGTCTTCCACCCAGTCTTGATCCCTGACCTCCTGTTCAGTCTGCACACTGCAGAAAGACGCAGCAGTTGGCACCTGTGTTTCGTCATCATCAGAGACATGCTGAGGTGGTATTCCCATGTCCTCATCATCAGGAAACATAAGTGGTTGTGCGTCAGTGCAGTCTATGTCTTCCACCGCTGGGGAAGGGCTAGGTGGATGCCCTTGGGAAACCCTGCCAGCGGAGTCTTCAAACAGCATAAGAGACTGCTGCATAACTTGAGGCTGAGACAGTTTCCCTGGTATGCATGGGGGTGATGTGACAGACTGATGGGGTTGGTTTTCAGGCGCCATCTGTGCGCTTTCTGCAGAAGACTGGGTGGGAGATAATGTGAACGTGCTGGATCCACTGTCGGCCACCCAATTGACTATTGCCTGTACCTGCTCAGGCCTTACCATCCTTAGAACGGCATTGGGCCCCACCATATATCGCTGTAAATTCTGGCGGCTACTGGGACCTGAGGTAGTTGGTTCACTAGGACGTGTGGATGTGGCAGAACGGCCACGTCCTCTCCCAGCACCAGAGGGTCCACTAACACCACCACGACCATGTCCACGTCCGCGTCCCTTACTAGATGTTTTCCTCATTGTTATGGTTCACCACAACAACAAATATATTATTTGGCACAATGTATTGTATTCAAATTCAGCGGGATATAAATTTGAGGCCTAGTATTTAGGCGCTGGGTGACCGGTATGGATTTAGTGACAGAATTAGACTTGGAAATGCACAGTAGCGTGTGTGTGAAGTTATTCTGAATGACCCAATGTGCACCTTGAATATTATATACCCTTTTAGGGATAGATTTCAAATAGCTCTGATATAGCAGAAACCACTAAATTATGAAATTGCTAAATTGGGAATTGTATTTCAACCCAGAACAAGAAATGTGCTTGAACGGACACTAAATAACTCGCCCAGCTACAGCACTAAGGACAGATTTAGCTGGATATAAATTTGAGGCCTAGTATTTAGGCGCTGGGTGACAGGTATGGGTTTAGTGACAGAATTAGACTTGGAAATGCACAGTAGCGTGTGTGTGAAGTTATTCTGAATGACCCAATGTGCACCTTCAATATGATCTACCCTTTTAGGGATAGATTTCAAATAGCTCTGATACAGCAGAAACCACTAAATTTTTAAATTGCTAAATTGGGAATTGTATTTCAACCCAGAACAAAAAATGTGCTTTGACGGACACTAAATAACTTTCCCAGCCACAACAGGACAGCGGTAACGACAGATTTAGCGGGATATAAATTTGAGGCCTAGTATTTAGGCGCTGGGTGACAGGTATGGGTTTAGTGACAGAATTAGACTGGGATATGGCCAAAAAATAACCACACTATTGCTGGTTAAATGCACTTGGTGATGGGCGCAGCTTGCCCCTGATGTAGTATATGGCCAAAAAATGAACAGACTATTGCTGGTTAAATGCACTTGGTGACGGGCGCAGCTTGCCCCTGATTTAGTATATGGCCAAAAAATGAACAGACTATTGCTGGTTAAATGCACTTGGTGTGACAGCTTCACCCTGATGTAGGCTTTAGCCAAAAAACAACCACAGCATTGAGGGTTAAATGCACTTGGTCGCAGCTTGTGCTGGCGCACCACAAGACACAAAATGGCCGCCGATCACCCCAGAAAAATGTGACTGACAAACGGTCTGGGCAGCCTAAAAACAGTGAGCAATTGAGGATCAGCAGCTCAATGATCCACAGCTGCAGATCGATCAGTTAATCAAGTCCTTTGGAGGAGTTAATCTGCCTAATCTCGCCCTACTGTCGCAGCCGCAACCTCTCCCTACGCTAATCAGAGCAGAGTGACGGGCGGCGCTATGTGACTCCAGCTTAAATAGAGGCTGGGTCACATGGTGCTCTGGCCAATCACAGCCATGCCAATAGTAGGCATGGCTGTGATGGCCTCTTGGGGCAAGTAGTATGACGCTTGTTGATTGGCTGCTTTGCAGCCTTTCAAAAAGCGCCAAGAAAGCGTCACAAAAGCGCGAAGAAAGCGACGAACACCGAACCCGAACCCGGACTTTTACGAAAATGTCCGGGTTCGGGTCCGTGTCACGGACACCCCAAAATTCGGTACGAACCCGAACTATACAGTTCGAGTTCGCTCATCCCTAGCTGAGAGCCTTTTTACTGCCGTAGTGCAAACAGCGCGTTCTCAGCCCGGGTATCTGCCACCAGCTTCTCGTTTGATATAAGCCCGGTCCGCTAACGGGATTATATAGCGTGAGAAACCAACCCGCGGTAGCTTATAACTAGGCCAAAACACGGACGTGGGGATTCGTGATCGAGATGTAAGACAGCACAAGATTAAATTATATATTTAATCACATAAGGGCGCACTAGATATAACACTATACACACAGAGAATATACACAGTGGTCTGAGATTACAGATACAGATTATATGGGTACAACAGGGTTAAGCAGAGTAATAGTCAGTTACCAGGTAAATGGAAGCTCCTTTGGGTCATAAGGGTAAAATAGGCCGTGGCTGCAGTCACCTGGGGGCAGTGAGGTCAGCTGGTTCCTGGTCTCTCCAAACTCATTGGCACGATGTGACCCCCTTCAGAAAATACCCCGTCCGCCGGCTTGCATGGGCTTATGAGCTGTAGCCGACGCACACATCCCAGCCTATGGGTAGGGTCCGCCCCTCCTTCTCTGGTGCTGGGAGCAAATGATCCATAAAACCCCTTAGGGCTCTTAGCCCCAGAACAGAATGTCGCAGGACGATGGTTCCGGGGCCAATTGATCCGCCTGGGTTCCGGCTACAACTAGAGTCCAAACATGGTACCGGTATTTGGTTTCTGTGGGGAGATATAGATGTCTAATTTCCCTGGCATGCCCCCATCAAATAAACCATGGACATGTACATCGTGGCCACCGGGACACAAATATGTATCTGGTTTGCGCCTGCGATGGCCGGGCGATTCATAATTCCTTATGAAATGTAGGTGCCAACATGTCTGGAAGGTATCCTTGATCCTGGCAAGGGCTGATACCTCCTGCTGGGGGGGTATCCTGCAGGATTTAGCTTGGTTGATTGAGGTGTGACCTTCTCCACCTGGGGCCTCCTTGAAGCCTGGACCCCTGGAGCCTTCTTCCTTGCCAGCTGACACTCAGATGGATGGGGGGTGGGAACTTATTTTGCTTGTACACTGATGAACATGCCAAGAGGTCAATCAAATGGCAATCAGGGCTAGGGCCTTGAAGCAGGGCCCTCCTGTGGAGTTCACTACCTCTGCTATCTGTCAGCAAATGGGGATGTGAGGACATGGCTGACAGTAAATATTAATCCATATTCCTCACATTTGTAAATAATAAATGTATAGAAGATGAATGTTTGTACGTTTTCACACTCTTTTTATCCTCCCATGTGGATGTTGTTCTCCTCTGACAGTTACTACATAAGAATCCTCTCTCCACCACGGCTCGCTCATGCATTTCCTTGTGCGACTCTGGATAGAAGTCCTAGAGGTAGAGAACTACTGTAGGTCACCCGCTCACCTACCTACACACTGTTGTCAGTCTTATGTGTGTGGTAGATGTATAGCCATGTACTATTGTATTTTCTGTGTGTTTTATTACACAAGGAAAAAGACTGAACGCTGAGGTAAGAACAGCCACCGGAGAGCCACATGCACCACGGGAGCAATGAAGGCCTTCTAATACTACAACGAGGAACAGTAAATGTGAACAAGAACCTGGAGATCGGATTTATTTTAACACATAAATGTTGTGTAAAGACAATAAAGATGTAATCAGATTACACATGATAATAGATATTAGTGTCTAAAACATCAGTCCTTGTCCTGAGAACTGTCTGGACCCACACGGGACCTGATTACCAATCAACTTGGAACAGGATGGACCATGAAAAACAGAAGCCTGATTCCCTGTGTGCAGGATAATGGGGGAATGATGTACCCCCACATGAAAGCTGAGCTTTAATAAGTCCTTATTAAAACCTTATGTCCAACCCATTGTACCCTCGTCTTTGCCTCTTCCTCCGATTGTGGTTGATGGTAATCTTGAGTTTCAAGTCTCTAAGATTGTGGATTCTCGTGTTGTCCGCGGTTCTCTCCAGTACCTCGTTCATTGGGAGGGTTATGGTCCTGAGGAGAGGATGTGGGTCCCAGTGACTGACATTAAGGCCACTCGTCTCATCAGGGCTTTCCATAGGTCCCATCCTGAGAAGGTGGACTCTGAGTGTCCGGAGTCCACTCGTAGAAGGAGGGGTACTGTCACCACCAGACATCTGAGAAGCTCTGACAGACGTTCTTCAGAACCTCCTGCTTGAGGTTCTTTTTGTTTTGCTTTCGTTTTGTCATCTCGTTAGCCTCTCTCAGCTGTCATGTAGTTGCACTGATTGCATCCCTATAAATCCCTTCCCATACTGCATCACTTTGCGGTTTATACAACTTCCTGGAGTGTGTGCATGCTGGATGCTACAACTGATCCTTCTACAGATAAGTCTGTTCATTGATTTGTGTTTTCCTGTTTGCTTGATCCTGACTCCCTCCGTATTAAGTGTAGGGAGCCGGTGGTCGTTTCCCCTCACTATTATAGGGTGTTCAGGTGTCATACAGTCGAGGCACGAGGGCATGCAATTTTCTATCATAGAGATCTTTTGCATGGGCTGAGAACACAGGGAGAGTTTCAGGGCTTAAATAGGGGTCACCCTTTTGTTCCTTAGTTTCGGATCAAGCCAGTCGGATCCTTTTTTGCAACTTCTTGTTTTCTGTTACACCATCCGTGACAGTATGACATGCAGATGACAGGCGTCGCTCTTAGAATCACTGCACACTTCACTTATTGGGGCAGTCACGGGGCCAAAACTGACCAAATAACTCAAGTATGAACTCCGCCTTACAGGTCGATGTTAGCGCCAAGAAGAAGCGCACTCCTCTTACACCGTCGTCAGCTGATTCCACATAGATGTCTACAGAACCTGTTCTATTAGCCCCTTATACAAGTAGAGCCCCCCAACACAGTGGAGTGGGGGTCAGCAGTAAGTCTGTGTAGACGTCCCTGATTATTTTTACCCTTTTTGTGGAATTACTTATTTATAAAACAACATGAACCCCCTCAAAATCAATAGTAGCAGAACGCAATTTTATCCCAATTACAGAATCAAAGACTAATGGAATTACTTGTGTAAAAAAACAAGGTGTAAAACCAAAAACATAAAAAAATTGAGCGTTATTTCACCCCAATTAGAGAATCAAGGCATTATAGAATGACTTATGTATAAAACAATGAGGACACCCCAATAGCAGCAGTATTAGACCGCTATCTCACCCCAATTACTGAATCAAGGTGCAGTAGAATTGGGGCACTGTTCTATTGGCCCCTGCACTCTCCCTATGCTCGCCCTATAGTGTGGATAAAGTCTCACTATGATCTCCTAAACTCTCCCTGCTGTCCCCGAACTCTTCCTTCCATTTTTTGACAAATAAACTCTTTTCTAATCCCTGTCCCTGGTGCCTGTCACGTCTCTCTCTGCACGAAGTTCACTGTAAAATGGCGGAGACCGAGGAGGCTGAGACCTTTTATACGGCTGTGACATCACAGGGGCTGGCTATCTGCTGATTGGCTGTCTGCACTGCATTATGGGTGATCCCTCGTTCCCGGGCTTCTTACTTTCTCCTTGTAACATGTGCAGCAGCCATTTAAAAAAAAATAATCTGATTAGTTACCACTAGGGATGAGTGAGCCTGGACCGTACTGTTCTTGCGCCAATGTCCGTGTTCGGATTTTAAATAAAGCTTGTTGAAAGGCTTCAGTGCAGCCAATCAACAAGCTTTTAAGCTGTGGGCACTTGGATGCCATCACAGTCATGCCTAGAATTCCGGATCAGATGTTGTTCTGCAATTCTGCTCTGATTAGTGTAAGCGCTGCTGCAGGGGGAGGGTTAGGCTTTTATTATATTAGAGAACTCTGTGGGTGACCTGTAGGAATTTTTGATTGGTGCAATACAGCACCTTTGCACCAGTGACACAGAAATACAATACAATATTGTACTGTTAATTGTGTCGGGGACCTATAGCCATTTTATGGGGTGCAAAACACTGCATTTGCATCCCTGACACAGAAATACAATTGTTCGTCTGTCTGTCAATTTGGTGGGTGACCATAAAAAAAAGGAGAGCATCAAATGAGGAATGTGGCCCAGGTCGTGGTGCTGCTGGTGGTGGAGCTCCTGTTGCAGGGAGAGGACATGGTCGATCTGTGAAAGCTACACGCCCAAATGAAACACCTTCCTCTGGTGCACGCAGGCGACAGGAGGTTCTGCAACAATTTGTAGGCCCAAATACCGCTCTAAGAATGGTGAGGCCAGAACAAGTAGAGGCGGTAGTAGATTGGGTTGCTGACAGTGCCTCCAGTTCCTTCACATTACTTCCACCGGTCACCTGCTGAAAGACCACAGTTGGCACCTGCAGCCCATGGGCATCAGTCTTTCACCTCAACCCATTGCAAATCAGCCAAGCAGTCTGAGCACCAAGTCTCTTCTGCTTTCTGATGACTCTGGTGGAAGGGATTCCATGGGCCATCCACCTAGCCCTGCCCCAGAAGTGGAAGAGATTGAGTGCACTGATGCCCAACCACTTATGTTTCAGGATGAGTACATGGGAGGACCACCGCAGCACGTCTCAGATGACGAAACACAGGTGCCAACTGCTGAGGCTTTTTGCAGTGTGCAGACCGACAAGGAGGGCAGGGGTGAAGACTGGGTGGAAGATGATGTGGAGGACGATGGGGTCCTAGACCATAGCAGTGATGGTAGATGAATAATAGGGATGGTAGATGGAAAGCATTGATGGTAGAGGGGAAAAAGAGATGGTGGAGGGAGAGCAAGGGTGGTAGATAAAGAACAGGAGTGGTTTATGGAGGACAGGTGTAACACCCCAAAGTTGTGTTACTACACTCCTCTACTCCGCTACTGCCCTTTAGGAGCCGTTATATTGTCATCAGATATAATTTGTATTATGTCTCCACATATGTGCATGTAAAACCATGTTAAATGTAATTTTTTCCATGTTCACCAGCAGGTGGCAGCATCATTGGTAGAGATTGTTTTAATGTTATGGCCATTCAGAGTGGAACGATCCTGTTCTGTTCTGCCCCCCTACTGAAGAGAAGTGAAGGTTTCCGTTTTCCTGCAGCAAGGGAGGAAAAAAACTGTTAGAACCAGATCTAGTTTTGCCCCTGCATAGGGTAGACAGCAAGGACCAAGTCTCGGTCTGAGACTTGATAAAATTCCCAGTCTGAGCTCTGCAGCTCAACTGGATGAGAAGAAGCAGAACGTTGCAGACAACCTCCAGTTCCAGGAAGAAAGCAGCCTCTGAGACTATAGTGAGTCAAGTTTAGAGACCTAGGAGAAGCCATTCCTCCTCAGCTAGTCTGTCCCCACAAAGCAGAAGCATTTATTCCTGCCAATGATTGCCAAAACCTGCTGGGACCAAAGACCAAAGCTGCATACTGTTTGGATACGAGTTATCTTCAGTAAAGAATAGCTTGAACTTCATCTAAAGGTCTGGACATCATTTCTGCTGCAAAATCCCTCTATTACTCCTACTATCACTACACTCAATTTATTGCAAGTGAGCCAGGAGTCCAGCTGTACCCAGGTAGGAGACACCGTTGACACAATTACCACCGCCATACAGAGACATTACACCACTCTGGCATTCCTAAACTGGGACGTGCGTTATAAAATCTTTGAAGGTCCCTGTGACAGTTTCCTGCGCACGTTGCAATTGGCGTCACAAGCAAAACTATAGACTATTATCCACCTGACCCGGCCATTGCATTAAGGTGGCGTCAGTATACCTGCATCCTGGTCACTGCACGGGGAGTTTAGAAGGAGAGCTATTAAAGGAAGAGAATGGGTGGTAGAGAAAGAGCAGGGGTGGCAGAGAAAGAGCAGGGGTGGCAGAGAAAGAGCAGGGGTGGCAGAGAAAGAGCAGGGGTGGCAGAGAAAGAGCAGGGTGGCAGAGAAAGAGCAGGGGTGGCAGAGAAAGAGCAGGGGTGGCAGAGAAAGAGCAGGGTGGCAGAGAAAGAGCAGGGTGGCAGAGAAAGAGCAGGGGTGGCAGGGTGGGGGAGGGAAGACGCTTTGTTGCAACACAACGGCATAAAATCTCACGTAGATAAAGAAGATATTGAAATTTTGCTGAATGTTGATTCTTTTTGGGTAAATGGATAATTATCACTGAAATAGTAAATATTAACCTTTAATTATAATCTTTAAAATCCCTCATACAGTGAACAAACAATATAAAGTGTATATAAAAGCTTGGGATTTTTTAAACCGCAGGTAAGTAGTGTTACTAATGCTTTACCACGTCAGTGGTTACTCACGATACAGTTGACCTCCATGGATAGGGCCTAAATAACCATCCCTTTCTCTCCTGATAGTAGACGGATGTGGGTAACAGCTGTGCCGTCAGATTGTATTTTTTTTTTCTGTCGTCCAGGAGAGAAAGAAAGTGAATAAATAATGACAATTTGGCTTGTAGGCAGTGGGTGACCTACCCCTAGCAGTCTGCACTTTCCCTGCCTACAAGCGGAGTAATCGCTCCGAAAGGTGCGGCCCCACTTCTCGGTGGCTGTACCCCGTTATGCTGATCCCTCCCTGAAATATTACCCCAAGTATCAGGACATTGCCTCGATGCCGCATGATTTCTAATAGTCCTGTGTAGGGTATCCAAATGGGAATCACTGTAAAGTTGGTTCATCATCTGCTGGCATCCATAAACAATACCACCTTCTGGCTACCTAGAAAAGTCCCCTGATGAACCCTTATCATATTAATGGGGGAAACGTGTCGGGACCAGGGATCATTAATTGACTATTTTTGCAAATTGGGATTTATTTATCCTTCAACATGGGATTATGACTTAATCCATATATTCTGTCATCTGGGACATTATTGATCTACAATATCTGACTTTTACAGTGATTCCCATTTGGATACCCTACACAGGACTATTAGAAATCGTGCGGCATCGAGGCAATGTCCTGACACTTGGGGTAATATTTCAGGGAGGGATCAGCATAACGGGGTCCAGCCACCGAGAAGTGGGGCCGCACCTTTCGGAGCGATTACTCCACTTGTAGGCAGGGAAAGTGCAGACTGCTAGGGGTAGGTCACCCACTGCCTACAAGCCAAATTGTCATTATTTATTCACTTTCTTTCTCTCCTGGACGACAGAAAAAAAAATACAATCTGACGGCACAGCTGTTACCCACATCCGTCTACTATCAGGAGAGAAAGGGATGGTTATTTGGGCCCTATCCATGGAGGTCAACTGTATCGTGAGTAACCACTGACGTGGCAAAGCATTAGTAACACTAAAATCCCAAGCTTTTATATACACTTTATATTGTTTGTTCACTGTATGTGGTATTTTAAAGATTATAATTAAAGGTTCATTTTTAATGGGATATTTACTATTTCAGTGATATGTATACAAAATTCCCCTGAGAAATCATCTAATTTTCGGTGATTTGTAAATGGATTCTCCCCTTCACATAGATTTTTACCATCCTGTGAACTGACAAGGATTCGCTATTGTTCCTTTCTCTTTTATCCCGCAGGACCCTCATATAGTTTGGTCATTTTCCACCTGCTCGATAACGTGATTTTATTAGTAGTGATATCTAGTATGAAATGAGTCTGTGACAGGATTCTTCTATTTCATATAGATTTATTTCCAATCTGACAATGATGTTATCTTTAGGGCCGCCCTGGATTATTATTATTTTTCCTTCCCACCAGATATCTGGAGACTTCATGAGTAGTACTAGTGACTTGTAGCTTTCTGCTGTCTCGTGTACTGGGTAAAAAGGCTTTGTGAGACCATTCATTGGTGTAAAATACAATTCTGACACTGAACAAGCAGGAGGGACAGAGAAATGTCATCTCCAATGTGGCAGAAATCTTGTAAAGGGGCCAACTGTGTATCCGATCTTCATTCGTTCTTCAAGTTTAGTTCATGAAAATTTACTCTTTGACTTTGAAAAGTCCAAAAAATTTATTTTTATTTTTCTTCTTTAGACTTTCTTCGAGGTCCCTGAGTTCTTGTTGTTGTCTAGCATTTTGACGCTCTCTCGCCCGTGCAAACTCCTCCTGTTGCCTTTTTATTTCCATCTCCTGTTCCCTTTCTTCTTTCAGTCTCTGTCTCTGCCTCAGCTCCTCCTCTAGTTTCATCTTCTTCTCCTGCAGAGCTTGGTCTAAGGCTCTCTTCTTTTCTAGTTTCCTTTGCTCTTCCCTCTTGGCGCTCTCATGAATGAAGTTGAGCACAAATTGCTTTCTTTCCTTTATCTCCTTCAATGGATCTCGAGGATGCTCCACACAAAACTGAACTTCTTTAATAACTTCACACAAGAAATTCAGGACCCCCTCATGTTTTCCTCTGGTTTTCATGTGATCTTCTTTGGTGTAATTTTCAAATGAAAATATTCTCTCAACACCGATGTCCCTGAATAGTCCTTCTGTTTCTGTCAAAGATCCTGATGTCTTATGGGTGAGAACGACTATTGGGAGGACCCCTGAAATACAAAATCAAAGGTATTCAAGATGAGCTCCAGCCTTACCCGGCACGTTCTACTTCTCTGACATCTACCACACAAACAAGGCCAGTTACCGAGAATGTATCATATACATAAACTGTATGATCAGAAGAAAAGGAATTCATTGCAAAGCTCCAGAAGACATGCAAGAGGCAAGCTGACGCCACAGATCTTCAATAAAAAATAATGAAATACATTAAATATAAATAATATTAATAGTATTTATTAATAATAACAATAATAATAATAATCACCTTCATTGACTATAGTAAAGTGTGGGGAGATCTCCGGATCTATTGAGTTTTGTGGGAGAGTGCCGCGAGCATGCTCTGTGACCTGTCCGGAAGTCACTGTGTAAAGTAGAGGAGCGATGTCTCCCATATCTATTGAGTACACAGATATATCCTCTCTGCTAGTGTGATATTAGGTATTAGGTACTTAGTCCTGTGTTTGTTCTTCCGTTTGATCTGATGTTATATCTGGAACCTGAGGCCTGAGATCGGTAGCGATTCTATGGCTCATCCAATCAATTTGCTTTGTTTATTGACCTACACATTACATCTCTCCTCATCTGTTTTATTTAATTTATTATTTACATTGATTAATTGCTCAATGAGTTAAGCTGCCCCTGGACCTATGATCACACGCCCTATAAATGTAGCCAATGGTCAGGTGCAAGTACAAGCGCCATACTGTTTAAGTGCCTGGCAGTTAAAGGGAATCCCCCCAGTTTTGGATCATCATCTCTCTTCTTGGACGCTTACAATCTGGCTTTCATCCTCTACATTCTACAAAAACTGTTCTTACCAAAATGTCTAATAATCTCCCAACTTTGAGAGGAAATGGCAACTACTCTCTAGTGATTCTTCTGGATTTCTCAGCAGCATTTTACACTATGGACCACAAACTCCCCCTCACCTTGCTCCAATCTATTGACCTTAAGGAGACTAATCTCTTCTGGTTTTCTTTCTATCTCTCTGACCGCACGTTTAGTGTATTATTCGCTGGATCTACTTCTTCTGCTCTGCCACTTGGGGTTCCTCAGGGTTTAGTACTAGATCCTCTTATCTTTTCTCTCTACACTGCCCCATATGGACAGAGTATTAGTAGATTTGGCTTTTAGTACCATCTTCATGCCAATGACACCCAGCTATACACTTCATCCTATGATATCAGCCCTGCTGTACTACAGAACACCAGTGGCTGTCTGGAATCTGTCTCTAACATCATGTTCTCTTTCTATCTGAAACGGCATCTTTCAAAAACAGTAATTTGTGTCTTTCCCTATCTACTAACCTACCTAAAACCTAATATGTCAAGTCCAATGTATGGTACTATCATTACTCCTTTACAGCATGCTCATTGCCTTGGGTTTATATTTGCATATTGTAATCAGATCTTTCCTTTGTTTACCATATTCAATAACTGGCATGCTCATGTTGCCTGCACCTCAAGAACATCTCCAGAATCCACCCTCTTCTCGTGGTGGAAATGACCAAAACACTTGTTGTTGCGTTGGTTCATTCTCATCTTGACTACTGTAATTGATTGGTCTTCCCCTCACTAAACTTCCCCCTCCTTAACCACTTCAGCCCCCCTAGCTGAAACACCCTTAGTGTAGTGTAGTGTGGTGTTTGGTGCTACTTATTACAGAGCTGCCTGAGTCCTCTGGTGGTCGATCCAAACAGAAGGGACCACCAGAGGGCCAGGTAGCAGGTATATTAGACGCTGTAATCAAAACAGCGTCTAATATACCTGTTAGGGGTTAAAAAAATCGCATCTCCAGCCTGCCAGCGAGCGATTGCCGCTGGCAGGCTGGAGATCCACTCGCTTACCTTCCGTTCCTGTGAACACAGGCGCGCGCGTTCACAGGAAATCTCGCCTCTTGCGAGATGATGCACGGATGCGTCCAGGAGGAATAAATCGACCGCCTCCAGGACGCCTCCATGCATTAGGCGGTCTGGAGGCGGTTAATGGAAATGTGTCATCATAAAATTACCTGCGGTTTAAATCACTTTTTTTATGTTTGACATATTTTTTAAACAAATTTTATGTCATTTTTAATTTTCCAAGTCACTTTTTATATTTTAACAAACCAAAAATCCTGCAGTTTTTCCACCGACCACTATGTCTAATGGTGCCACTTCTTGGTTTGTACAGATCTCTTTACTGCAGTTAACTCATTCTAATTCTGCCTATAATGATACCACCTCCTGTGTATAGATAAGACAGGATCCACCATTCACAAAAGGTGATCTACAAAATCAGGTTTATTACGTTCCCTAAACTAACTGAACCATAGATCCCCCCCGCCCCTCGTTCTTCATAACCATATGCCATCTATCCATTTTGATTTGTGCATGAACCCTTTAAATTGTAAAGCACTGAGGAATATGGTGGCACAATAGGAATAACGATGATTATTATTATTATTATTATTATTATTGAGTGTTATGGGAATGTGTAGTGAGAATGGTATGTGACCTGTCAAGATGTCATAGTATAATGGGGAATATCTGTCCTCTGTGGTATACAGGTCCTTCTAAAAAAATTAGCATATTGTGATAAAGTTCATTATTTTCTGTAATGTGCTGATAAACATTAGACTTTCATATATTTTAGATTCATTACACACCAACTGAAGTAGTTCAAGCCTTTTATTGCTGTAATATTGATGATTTTGGCCACAGCTCATGAAAACCCAAATTTCCTATCTAAAAAAATTAGCATATCATGAAAAGGTTCTCTAAACGAGCTATTAACCTAATCATCTGAATCAACTAATTACCTCTAAACACCTGCAAAAGATCCCTGAGGCTTTTAAAAACTCCCAGCCTGGTTCATTACTCCAAACGGCAATCATGGGTAAGACTGCCGACCTGACTGCTGTCCAGAAGGCCATCATTGACCCCTCAAGCAAGAGGGTAAGACACAGAAAGACATGTCTGAGGGAATAGGCTGTTCCCAGAGGGCTGTATCAAGGCCCCTCAGTGGGAAGATTGTGGAGAAGGACCGATTCCAGACCTTGGGGGACCTGCGGAAGCAGTGGACTGAGTCTGGAGTAGAAACATCCAGAGCCCCCGTGTACAGGCGTGTGCAGGACATGGGCTACAGGTGCCGCATTCCCCAGAAACAGCAGCAGAAGCGCCTGACCTGGGCTACAGAGAAGCAGCACTGGACTGTTACATGTCATTCAGAAATCAAGGTGCCAGAGTCTGGAGGAGACTGGGGAGAGGGAAATGCCAAAATGCCTGAAGTCCAGTGTCAAGTCCCCACAGTCAGTGATGGTCTGGGGCGCCATGTCAGCTGCTGGTGTTGGTCCACTGTGTTTTATCAAGGGCAGGGGCAATGCAGCCGCTATCAGGAGATGGTGGAGCACTTCATGCTTCCATCTGTGGAAAAGCTTTATGGAGATGAAGATGTCATTTTTCAGCACGACCTGGCACCTGCTCACAGTGCCAACACCACTGGTAACTGGTTTACTGACCATGGTATTACTGGGCTCAATTGGCTGCCAACTCTCCGGACCTGAACCCCATAGAGAATCTGTGGGATATTGGGAAGAGAAAGTGAGAGACGCAAGACCCAACACTCTGGATGAGCTTAAGGCCGCTATTGAAGCCTCCTGGGCCTCCATAACACCTCAGCAGTGCCACAGGCTGATTGCCTCCATGCCACGCCGCATCGAAGCCTCCTGGGCCTCCATAACACCTCAGCAGTGCCACAGGCTTATTGCCTCCATGCCACGCCGCATTGAAGCCTCCTGGGCCTCCATAACACCTCAGCAGTGCCACAGGCTGATGGCCTCCATGCCACGCCGCATTGAAGCATCCTGGGCCTCCATAACACCTCAGCAGTGCCACAGGCTGATTGCCTCCATGCCACGCCGCATTGAAGCAGTCATTTCTGCAAAAGGATTCCCGACCAAGTATTGAGTGCAGAACTGAACATAATTATTTGAAGGTTGACTTTTCTTTTATTGGTCGGATGAAATATGCTAATTGTTTTTAATAGGAATTTGGGGTTTTCATGAGCTGTGGCCAAAATCATCAATATTAAAACAATAAAAGGCTTGAACTACTTCAGTTGTGTGTAATGAATCTAAAATATATGAAAGTCTAATGTTTATCAGCACATTACAGAAAATAATGAACTTTATCACAATATGCTAATTTTTTTGAAGGACCTGTATTTACAGTATACTATTTTCTGTAGTATATATACAGTATACTGCCCTCTATAGTATGTGTGTGTGTGTGTGTGTGTATATATATATATATACAGTACAGACCAAAAGTTTGGACACACCTTCTCATTCAAAGAGTTTTCTTTATTTCCATGACTATGACAATTGTAGATTCGCACTGAAGGCATCAAAACTATGAATTATCACATGTGGAATTATATACATAACAAAAAAGTGTGAAACAACTGAAAATATGTCATATTCTAGGTTCTTCACAGTAGCCACCTTTTGCTTTGATTACTGCTTTGCACACTCTTGGCATTCTCTTGATGAGCTTCAAGAAGGAGAGTGATGGGGTGCTGCACCAGATGACCTGGCCTCCACAGTCACCAGACCTGAACCCAATTGAGATGGTTTGGGGTGAGCTGGACCGCAGAGTGAAGGCAAAGGGGCCAACAAGTGCTAAGCATCTCTGGGAACTCCTTCAAGACTGTTGGAAGACCATTTCAGGTGACTACCTCTTGGAGCTCATCAAGAGAATGCCAAGAGTGTGCAAAGCAGTAATCAAAGCAAAAGGTGGCTACTGTGAAGAACCTAGAATATGACATATTTTCAGTTGTTTCACACTTTTTTGTTATGTATATAATTCCACATGTGATAATTCATAGTTTTGATGCCTTCAGTGCGAATCTACAATTGTCATAGTCATGGAAATAAAGAAAACTCTTTGAATGAGAAGGTGTGTCCAAACTTTTGGTCTGTACTGTATATATACAGTATACTGTCCTCTGTAGTATATATACACTAATGGGGAATTTACTTTTACATTCTGCATTTCATCTGACAGTTTATGTTCCTCTGTGAATACAGTGGAGAAAAAAATATTTAACAGCTTTGCTTCCGTCTCATCGCTCTCTGCAACTCCCCCCTCATCACACTGTAGAGGCCGACACATTCAGATTTATACTTCTTACCATTCATATAATTAAAGAACATTTTAGGGTTAGTATTTCTCTCTTTGGCAATTAATCTCTCTGTCTTTAGTTTGGCGGCTTTCATTTGTCTTTTACATATTCTATTTTTCTCCTTATAGATTTCAGTGTTTCCTTGCAACCCTCCTGTTTTAGTGATTTAAATGCTTCCCTTTTTATCATTTATTGCTTTCTTTACATTTCTATTTATCCACATAGTTTTTTCTTGTTCCTCACCCTCTTATTCCCATAAGGTATGTACCTCCCACAATTAGAGTTTAGGATAGGTCACTATTTCCCAGGTGTTTCCCGACCTGCACATCTATTTTTCTTTTCGGTCTATTGGTTAGTACTAAGTCCAGTATCGCAGTTCCTCTAGTCAGGTTCGGAACCAGTTGGAAAAGGTAATTGTCTTTGGTTATTGCCAAGAACCTGTTTCCTTTATGAGATGTAGAGCTTTCAGTTTCCCAGTCTATATCTAATGACCTCATGATTTGCTGCCTCATCTATCTCCATTAGTAGTAGATTTTATGTGGACACTGGTATTAAAGGGGCTTATAATAAAATCACAGCATATTATATTATATTACCGGGGTGTGGCATATCTACACAGGGGTGTAGCTTATCTAGACAGGGGTGTGGCTTATCTAGACAGGGGTGTGGCTTATCTAGACAGGGGTGTGGCATATCTACACAGGGGTGTGGCATATCTACACAGGGGTGTGGCTTAACATTAATCAAAAGTTCACCAAAATTAAGGCGGATCATCCTGGCACAAAGTGCCACTGAATGAGTGGTATGAACTTAAAGTAGACAGCGTAAACTTGCGCCATGACCCAGCCTCAGCTGCTGTGGTAGATCGGGCACACTTCTTCACTTAGTATTAGTGAATCTACCGCACAGTGATCCTCAGTCATTCAGCTCCTGGAGTTCTCTGCAGGAGGATAACTGATTAACATGTCCATTTAATAAAAAAATAAAAAAAAATTATGGTGTTTTAGGTTTTATGATGTTTTTTCTGAATAGATCTCTTTTCTAGCACAGACATTTGTGTAGAATTTTATTTCTGTCCTCCCATAATTTCCAGAGATTTTAGTGAAAAACAAATACACAGACTCCATTTGCAATTTGAGACTCAAGAGCCTTCACTGTACAAAACCATAATAATAGAGAAGAAGGCAGATCCTACCCGTCAGCTTCCGGGCAGTGTGCAGAATGGTTTTCATATTCCCCTTTTCCTCCTCTGTAGTTGTTTTTTTAACACTAAAGCAAAAATCAATCAATAAACAACCTGAGAAACAAAAGGAAATGGAAACATCTCCAAGGCATCAAGAACAGTAAAAGTAAAGTGATTACCACACAAGAAACTGAAAAGAGAATCTACATCAAGATAAAATTATTGTCACAGCAGTGGCCGGCATAGAAAATGTTAATGCAATGAGAAATGAAAGAATACATACCTACAAAAATATAACTACTATAATACTGCTCCTATGTACAAGAATATAACTGCTATAATACTGCCTCCTATGTACAGGAATATAACTACTATAATACTGCCTCCTATGTACAAGAATATAACTGCTATAATACTGCTCCTATACACAGGAATATAACTACTATAATACTGCTCCTATGTACAGGAATATAACTACTATAATACTGCCTCCTATGTACAAGAATATAACTACTTTAATACTGCTCCTATGTACAAGAATATAACTGCTATAATACTGCTCCTGTGTACAAGAATATTACTACTATAATACTGCTCCTATGTACAAGGATATAACTACTATAATACTGCCTCCTATGTACAAGAATATAACTACTATAATACTGCTCCTATGTACAAGAATATAACTACTATAATACTGCTCCTATGTACAAGAATATAACTACTATAATACTGCCTCCTATGTACAAGAATATAACTGCTATAATACTGCTCCTGTGTACAAGAATATTACTACTATAATACTGCTCCTATGTACAAGAATATAACTACTATAATACTGCTCCTATGTACAGGAATATAACTACTATAATACTGCTCCTATGTACAAGAATATAACTACTATAATACTGCTCCTATGTACAAGAATATAACTACTATAATACTGCTCCTATGTACAAGTATATAACTACTATAATACTACCTCCTATGTACAAGAATATAACTACTATAATACTGCTCCTATGTACAAGAATATAACTGCTATAATACTGCCTCCTATGTACAAGAATATAGCTACTATAATACTGCTCCTATGTACAAGAATATAACTACTATAATACTGCCTCTTATGTACAAGAATACAACTACTATAATACTGCTCCTATGTACAAGAATATAACTACTATAATACTGCTCCTATGTACAAGAATATAACTACTATAATACTGCTCCTATGTACAAGAATATAACTACTATAATACTGCCTCCTATGTACACAAATATAACTACTATAATGCCGCTCCTATGTACAAGAATATAACTACTATAATTCTGTTCTGTATGGACTGTGCACGGCTGCAGTATAGTGATGTTACAGTTCACATTGAGTTGAGTTCCTCCCTTTCCCTCCTGTTTTCTTACTATGTAGGTGTGTAGGTTGCGTTCTTGTACTTACCTGCTCACAAACACGGGGATGACGAAATCTGAGCTTCTGACTTTTTTCTCTGCTTTTGTTATTCTCTCCGCAAGGTCAAATCCCGGACTCATTTCCACGGTTTTACCAAGAGGCAGCAGATTTCCTGGAGAAGAAACATGAGTCGGTTAAAGAAACAGAAGGAGCACCTGCATTCCTGTGCGGGGGGTGGTCAGTGGCCGGGTCT
Source organism: Bufo gargarizans (assembly GCF_014858855.1). Classification (NCBI taxonomy): domain Eukaryota; kingdom Metazoa; phylum Chordata; class Amphibia; order Anura; family Bufonidae; genus Bufo; species Bufo gargarizans. The sequence continues at coordinate 198,701,346 of NC_058087.1, forward strand.
TCTGGCGGTGGACACATGGACTGCCGACATTGCTGATCTTGTTAAAATTAGAGATTGTAAAGCGCCATACTGATTCAATAGCTCCAGCCAAACGATGGCCAACCGCTCTGTCTTCTGGCTCCCACATAGACATTCAGCTCAGCCGACCGTGTATTTGTGTTCAGTGGAGACCGGGGAGAAGCTACTGCCAGAGACTGCTCCGGAAAGAAGGAAAGGAAAGGGAGGACATTTTTTTTTCTGTTTCTCGATTTTGATATGTTGGTGGACAGTTTAGAGCTTCCCACAAACTTTAGATTGTCTGCCGATTCTACTATTCTTGGTGGATTTGGTCAACCATATCCTAATGTGTATGGAGGCCTGAACTTCACAGCTCTTATTGGTTACCATACAATGCACTAAGATCTTGGTAAAGGTTTGGTGACTTTGGCGAGGTTTACGTCTCACACCTCGCTCTACTCTTTGACTCTCTTTTTAGCCTTTCCTATTGTCAAGCAAGATACAAAACAAGTCACTGCGGAGCGTGGCCTAGACGCCAGTCTGTGGCACAATCTTCCCAGTTGTATTTGTCTGCCCTTACATGGGATCCTGTGTCCTCTCTGTCAGTATCATGGACATTGTCAGATGGACCGTCCTCATCATTGCACAACTACTGACTACTGGTCTGGAGACAATGAGCACTGTCTGTTTACATGCAGCAATTTCTCGATATTGCTATGAAATAGAAATTGAATTGTTTTTGTAGCCACGTGGTGCGGAGGCGGACACCAAAGTCACGGTGGATGGTCTAATTACCACACCATCGATATATGTACACTTAGGGATCTGTGGATCTTACACCGAGATTGTGATTTCAATTGGACCATTGCTTTCTGTTTACGAAAGTGCTCATTAGTATTTTCACCCTGAGATCAGCTGCCTGAAGTGATTGATCGACCTACGTTATTCTGAATAGTTTGCTGCAGCATCCATCAGTTATCTAGACTTCAGCTCATCCAAGGTTATTCACTTAGAGTTATTAGACGTGGCCGTCATCAGCACAACCTTCCACCACCAATCTTCTATGAAGAGGTTTATATATAGGAAAACTCATTAGAACTTTTCAGTTCTCTTCAGAGACTCATTGTCCCTCACACTACAGGTCCCTCAGTACTCACCAAGCTGAGCAAAGATCTCCCCAGATTCGTGGTCTTCCAGTGTTCTGCAGCCTCTGTTATCCACCAGAGTGATGTTCTCTGTTATTTTATATGGGATTCTCTCTGTTGTTCTTCCTCCATCTGTGCCCCTTGCCTTTGCCCAGTTCTGGAATTCACCGTCCTCCCAGACGTAGATGCAAGTATTAATAAATGAGGACTTGCCGTGACCTAAGAGGCCAAAAAGTTGGATGAGAATTCGGTTAAAGCCTTGGCTTCCCCTCTTACTTTGATCAAAACTGAAGTTCTTAATGAAACGTCTCTGCTCGTCGCTCTCCATGTCTTCTTCTCAGATCGCTGTCTTCTTAGTGATTGTCAGGACTGAGAGGAGACAAAGTCCTTCTTCTGTTACTTTCCCTTTTAAAGTTCTTAGAAGTTTTATCTTCCTGCTCGCTCAGCACTTCTGTAGTTACAGCCTCAGTCATTCCTGACACTTCCTCATACCTGGAAGACTCAGATACTGATAATCTTCTGTTATTCCCCCTGTGAACTGTCAGCTTATATGGTTCAGGGCAAATGTGCTCGACTTTTTTGCCCTTATCATTATACGACCCTGCAGAACATGATGGTGCCACCTTTGATCACCATCACAGACTGTATTGCTTATTCAAAAAAATATTGACTCATTTTTGTCCATAATATTCTGGAATCTGATTAATATGAAGTGATAGACGTGATCGCTAAGAGACTCCTCTGTACAGAACAGTGGGATACTCGTTCTACTACGGAGGGTGCAAAGTGCAACCAACTAACTACTTTCTCTCAAAATGCCAAACAGGGGTACTGAAAGGATAGAACTTTTGTAGAGTCACATGGTGTGTCACATGATCCATTTCAGCCTGTCAGCAGTCTTTAAAAGGATCACGTGTAATAGCTACCACAACATCACATGACCTTTTTCAGACCACTGACTGGCTGGTAAGGATCATGCGATACACATACTGTATATGCATTGTTTTCCAAGTTCCTCAGTTCCTGGCTCTTGACACATCTCATCAGACCAGTTGGGTTTTTTGGTGGCAGGGTCTGTGGTACATGCATCTAATGGCAGCCGATCAGGTAGTAAATAGAGCTGGTGGAAGAAATGGATCTGTAGAGTGTGCACAGCATCTTCACCCACTGTCATCTCCACATCACCACGAACAAACAGACCACAGCATGTCAGGGGTTATTAGGAAATCTGTTTTATTCCAGCAGGGTTTTATAGCATACATCTCATGCTCTGGCTCTGGTCTGTAATCTGGCGCTTGTGCTGAGATCACGCTGTCCCAGGTTCTGGTGCTGGCATACATCTCATGTTCTGGCTTTGTGCTGTAATCTGGCGCTTGTGCTGAGATCACGCTGTCCCAGGTTCTGGTGCCGGCATACATATAATGTACTGGCTCTGTGCTGTAATCTGGCGCTTGTGCTGAGATCATGCTGTCCCAGGTTCTGGTGCCGGCATACATATAATGTACTGGCTCTGTGCTGTAATCTGGCGCTTGTGCTGAGATCACGCTGTCCCAGGTTCTGGTGCCGGCATACATATAATGTACTGGCTCTGTGCTGTAATCTGGCGCTTGTGCTGAGATCATGCTGTCCCAGGTTCTGGTGCTGGCATACATCTCATGTTCTGGCTTTGTGCTGTAATCTGGCGCTTGGGCTGAGATCACGCTGTCCCAGGTTCTGGTGCTGGCATACATCTCATGTTCTGGCTTTGTGCTGTAATCTGGCGCTTGTGCTGAGATCACGCTGTCCCAGGTTCTGGTGCCGGCATACATATAATGTACTGGCTCTGTGCTGTAATCTGGCGCTTGTGCTGAGATCACGCTGTCCCAGGTTCTGGTGCCGGCATACATATAATGTACTGGCTCTGTGCTGTAATCTGGCGCTTGTGCTGAGATCACGCTGTCCCAGGTTCTGGTGCTGGCATACATATAATGTACTGGCTCTGTGCTGTAATCTGGCGCTTGTGCTGAGATCACGCTGTCCCAGGTTCTGGTGCTGGCATACATATAATGTTCTGGCTCTGTGCTGTAATCTGGCGCTTGTGCTGAGATCATGCTGTCCCAGGTTCTGGTGCTGGCATACATCTCATGTTCTGGCTTTGTGCTGTAATCTGGCGCTTGTGCTGAGATCACGCTGTCCCAGGTTCTGGTGCTGGCATACATCTCATGTTCTGGCTTTGTGCTGTAATCTGGCGCTTGTGCTGAGATCACGCTGTCCCAGGTTCTGGTGCCGGCATACATATAATGTACTGGCTCTGTGCTGTAATCTGGCGCTTGTGCTGAGATCATGCTGTCCCAGGTTCTGGTGCTGGCATACATCTCATGTTCTGGCTTTGTGCTGTAATCTGGCGCTTGTGCTGAGATCACGCTGTCCCAGGTTCTGGTGCCGGCATACATATAATGTACTGGCTCTGTGCTGTAATCTGGCGCTTGTGCTGAGATCATGCTGTCCCAGGTTCTGGTGCCGGCATACATATAATGTACTGGCTCTGTGCTGTAATCTGGCGCTTGTGCTGAGATCATGCTGTCCCAGGTTCTGGTGCCGGCATACATATAATGTATTGGCTCTGTGCTGTAATCTGGCGCTTGTGCTGAGATAATGCTGTCCCAGGTTCTGGTGCCGGCATACATATAATGTATTGGCTCTGTGCTGTAATCTGGCGCTTGTGCTGAAATCATACTGTCCCAGGTTCTGGTGCCGGCATACATATAATGTACTGGATCTGTAATACCCCAGAGTGGTATTACCATTCCTTCACCCTGCTACTGTCTGTAATGGTCTAACATTAATGTCATCTTTGTAATTATTTCCAGGTCCTACACTGTGCATTCATAATGTTGCTATGTAACTGTTATGTAATGTGCCTGGTTCACCAGCAGGTGGCAACCTGTATGGCAGAGCTATCTTTAGATATAATGGAACTTATCATTCCATTCTCCATCTTTTGGGCAGAAGTGGGCTAGTCCTGTTTCCTACCAGAAGGAGTGGTTGCAGGAAGTTCTAGTTTATTCCAATTTAGACTCGATAGTGGAGCTGGGAAGACATGAAAGATGCAGCAGCAAGTGAAAAGTTCCACCTCCTGCAGCAGAAGTTTTAAAAGGGAAGTAGCTCATAGAACACCATTACTCATTGTAAATTAACCCACTGAGTGTCAGGAGGGGGACAACAGCCAAAGGCCCCCAATCCAGGAATACCAGAACAGCCCTTTTAACCGAGTTTAGCACAGCAGAGAGAGGGAGTTAATAAGTGTGCCTGCCAGTTCTAGCCAAAACCTGCTGGAACCAAGAAAAAGCCTGAATATTGTCTGGATGCAAGTTTAATCAAGTAAAACTGTTGAACTTTATCAAGATCTGCACTTAATTTATTCTCCACCTCATACCAAAACTATTCCTCTTTATTTCTTTGGAGCCTAACCCTGGGAGTGACGGTATCCAGGTAGGAGCACCGTGACACACATAGAGACTAGGGATGAGCGAACTCGAACTGTATAGTTCGGGTTCGTACCGAATTTTGGGGTGTCCGTGACACGGACCCGAACCCGGACATTTTCGTAAAAGTTCGGGTTCGGTGTTCGTCGCTTTCTTGGCGCTTTTGTGACGCTTTCTTGGCGCTTTTTGAAAGGCTGCAAAGCAGCCAATCAACAAGCGTCATACTACTTGCCCCAAGAGGCCGTCACAGCCATGCCTACTATTGGCATGGCTGTGATTGGCCAGAGCACCATGTGACCCCGCCTCTATTTAAGCTGGAGTCACATAGCGCCGCCCGTCACTCTGCTCTGATTAGCATAGGGAGAGGTTGCGGCTGCGACAGTAGGGCGAGATTAGGCAGATTAACTCCTCCAAAAGACTTCATCCAGAGATCGATCTGCAGCTGTGGATCATTGAGCTGCTGAAATTCAATTGCTCACTGTTTTTAGGCTGCCCAGACCGTTTGTCAGTCACTTTTTTCTGGGGTGGTCGGCGGCCATTTTGTGTCTTGTGCGGTGCTGCGACCAAGTGCATCCAAGCTGCGACCAAGTGCATTTAACCCTCAATGGTGTGGTTGTTTTTTGGCTAAAGCCTACATCAGGGTGAAGCTGTCACACCAAGTGCATTTAACCAGCAATAGTCTGTTCATTTTTTGGCCATATACTACATCAGGGGCAAGCTGCGCCCGTCACCAAGTGCATTTAACCAGCAATAGTGTGGTTATTTTTTGGCCATATCCCAGTCTAATTCTGTCAGTAAATCCATACCGGTCACCCAGCGCCTAAATACTAGGCCTCAAATTTATATCCCGCTAAATCTCTCGTTACCGCTGTCCTGTTGTGGCTGGGAAAGTTATTTAGTGTCCGTCAAAGCACATTTTTTGTTCTGGGTTGAAGTACAATTCCCAATTTAGCAATTTCCTAATTTAGTGGTTTCTGCTGTATCAGAGCTATTTGAAATCTATCCCTAAAAGGGTATATAATATTCAAGGTGCACATAGGGTCATTCAGAATAACTTCACACACACCCGCTACTGTGTATTTCCAAGTCTAATTCTGTCACTAAACCCATACCTGTCACCCAGCGCCTAAATACTAGGCCTCAAATTTATATCCCGCTGAATTTGAATACAATACATTGGGCCAAATAATATTTTTGTTGTTGTGGTGAACGATAACAATGAGGAAAACATCTAGTAAGGGACGCGGACGCGGACATGGTCGTGGTGGTGTTAGTGGACCCTCTGGTGCTGGGAGAGGACGTGGCCGTTCTGCCACAGCCACACGTCCTAGTGTACCAACTACCTCAGGTCCCAGTAGCCGCCATAATTTACAGCGATATTTGGTGGGGCCCAATGACGTTCTAAGGATGGTAAGGCCTGAGCAGGTACAGGCATTAGTCAATTGGGTGGCCGACAGTGGATCCAGCACGTTCACATTATCTCCCACCCAGTCTTCTGCAGAAAGCGCACAGATGGCGCCTGAAAACCAACCCCATCAGTCTGTCACATCACCCCCATGCATACCAGGGAAACTGTCTCAGCCTCAAGTTATGCAGCAGTCTCTTATGCTGTTTGAAGACTCCGCTGGCAGGGTTTCCCAAGGGCATCCACCTAGCCCTTCCCCAGCGGTGGAAGACATAGAATGCACTGACGCACAACCACTTATGTTTCCTGATGATGAGGACATGGGAATACCACCTCAGCATGTCTCTGATGATGACGAAACACAGGTGCCAACTGCTGCGTCTTTCTGCAGTGTGCAGACTGAACAGGAGGTCAGGGATCAAGACTGGGTGGAAGACGATGCAGGGGACGATGAGGTCCTAGACCCCACATGGAATGAAGGTCGTGCCACTGACTTTCACAGTTCGGAGGAAGAGGCAGTGGTGAGACCGAGCCAACAGCGTAGCAAAAGAGGGAGCAGTGGGCAAAAGCAGAACACCCGCCGCCAAGAGACTCCGCCTGCTACTGCTGACCGCCATCTGGGACCGAGCACCCCAAAGGCAGCTTCAAGGAGTTCCCTGGCATGGCACTTCTTCAAACAATGTGCTGACGACAAGACCCGAGTGGTTTGCACGCTGTGCCATCAGAGCCTGAAGCGAGGCATTAACGTTCTGAACCTGAGCACAACCTGCATGACCAGGCACCTGCATGCAAAGCATGAACTGCAGTGGAGTAAACACCTTAAAACCAAGGAAGTCACTCAGGCTCCCCCTGCTACCTCTTCTGCTGCTGCCACCTCGGCCTCTTCTGCTGCTGCCGCCTCGGCCTCTTCTGCTGCTGCCGCCTCGGCCTCTTCCTCCGCCTCTGGAGGAACGTTGGCACTGGCCACCCAGCAAACAGGGGATGTACCACCAACACCACCACCACCTCCGTCACCAAGCGTCTCAACCATGTCACACGGCAGCGTTCAGCTCTCCATCTCACAAACATTTGAGAGAAAGCGTAAATTCCCACCTAGCCACCCTCGATCCCTGGCCCTGAATGCCAGCATTTCTAAACTACTGGCCTATGAAATGCTGTCATTTAGGCTGGTGGACACAGACAGCTTCAAACAGCTCATGTCGCTTGCTGTCCCACAGTATGTTGTTCCCAGCCGCCACTACTTCTCCAAGAGAGCCGTGCCTTCCCTGCACAACCAAGTATACGATAAAATCAAGTGTGCACTGCGCAACGCCATCTGTAGCAAGGTCCACCTAACCACAGATACGTGGACCAGTAAGCACGGCCAGGGACGCTATATCTCCCTAACTGCACACTGGGTAAATGTAGTGGCAGCTGGGCCCCAGGTGGAGAGCTGTTTGGCGCACGTCCTTCCGCCGCCAAGGATCGCAGGGCAACATTCTTTGCCTCCTGTTGCCACCTCCTCCTTCTCGGCTTCCTCCTCCTCTTCTTCCACCTGCTCATCCAGTCAGCCACACACCTTCACCACCAACTTCAGCACAGCCCGGGGTAAACGTCAGCAGGCCATTCTGAAACTCATATGTTTGGGGGACAGGCCCCACACCGCACAGGAGTTGTGGCGGGGTATAGAACAACAGACCGATGAGTGGTTGCTGCCGGTGAGCCTCAAGCCCGGCCTGGTGGTGTGCGATAATGGGCGAAATCTCGTTGCAGCTCTGGGACTAGCCAATTTGACGCACATCCCTTGCTTGGCGCATGTGCTGAATTTGGTGGTGCAGAAGTTCATTCACAACTACCCCGACATGTCAGAGCTGCTGCATAAAGTGCGGGCCGTCTGTTCGCGCTTCCGGCGTTCACATCCTGCTGCTGCTCGCCTGTCTGCGCTACAGCGTAACTTCGGCCTTCCCGCTCACCGCCTCATATGCGACGTGCCCACCAGGTGGAACTCCACCTTGCACATGCTGGACAGACTGTGCGAGCAGCAGCAGGCCATAGTGGAGTTTCAGCTGCAGCACGCACGGGTCAGTCGCACTGCGGAACAGCACCACTTCACCACCAATGACTGGGCCTCCATGCGAGACCTGTGTGCCCTGTTGCGCTGTTTCGAGTACTCCACCAACATGGCCAGTGGCGATGACGCCGTTATCAGCGTTACAATACCACTTCTATGTCTCCTTGAGAAAACACTTAGGGCGATGATGGAAGAGGAGGTGGCCCAGGAGGAGGAGGAGGAGGAGGAAGAGGGGTCATTTTTAGCACTTTCAGGCCAGTCTCTTCGAAGTGACTCAGAGGGAGGTTTTTGGCAACAGCAGAGGCCAGGTACAAATGTGGCCAGACAGGGCCCACTACTGGAGGACGAGGAGGACGAGGATGAGGAGGAGGAGGTGGAGGAGGATGAGGATGAAGCATGGTCACAGCGGGGTGGCACCCAACGCAGCTCGGGTCCATCACTGGTGCGTGGCTGGGGGGAAAGGCAGGACGATGACGATACGCCTCCCACAGAGGACAGCTTGTCCTTACCCCTGGGCAGCCTGGCACACATGAGTGACTACATGCTGCAGTGCCTGCGCAACAACAGCAGAGTTGCCCACATTTTAACGTGTGCGGACTACTGGGTTGCCACCCTGCTGGATCCACGCTACAAAGACAATGTGCCCACCTTACTTCCTGCACTGGAGCGTGATAGGAAGATGCGCGAGTACAAGCGCACGTTGGTAGACGCGCTACTGAGAGCATTCCCAAATGTCACAGGGGAACAAGTGGAAGCCCAAGGCCAAGGCAGAGGAGGAGCAAGAGGTCGCCAAGGCAGCTGTGTCACGGCCAGCTCCTCTGAGGGCAGGGTTAGCATGGCAGAGATGTGGAAAACTTTTGTCAACACGCCACAGCTAACTGCACCACCACCTGATACGCAACGTGTTAGCAGGAGGCAACATTTCACTAACATGGTGGAACAGTACATGTGCACACCCCTCCACGTACTGACTGATGGTTCGGCCCCATTCAACTTCTGGGTCTCTAAATTGTCCACGTGGCCAGAGCTAGCCTTTTATGCCTTGGAGGTGCTGGCCTGCCTGGCGGCCAGCGTTTTGTCTGAACGTGTATTCAGCACGGAAGGGGGCGTCATTACAGACAAACGCAGCCGTCTGTCTACAGCCAATGTGGACAAGCTGACGTTCATAAAAATGAACCAGGCATGGATCCCACAGGACCTGTCCGTCCCTTGTCCAGATTAGACATTAACTACCTCCCCATAACCATATATTATTGGACTCCAGGGCACTTCCTCATTCAATCCTATTTTTATTTTCATTTTACCATTATATTGCGAGGCTACCCAAAGTTGAATGAACCTCTCCTCTGTCTGGGTGCCGGGGCCTAAATATATGCCAATGGACTGTTCCAATGTTGGGTGACGTGAAGCCTGATTCTCTGCTATGACATGCAGACTGATTCTCTGCTGACATGAAGCCAGATCCTCTGTTACGGGACCTCTCTCCTCTGCCTGGGTGCTGGGCCTAAATATATGCCAATGGACTGTTGCAGTGGTGGGTGACGTGAAGCCTCATTCTCTGCTATGACATGCAGACTGATTCTCTGCTGACATGAAGCCAGATCCTCTGTTACGGGACCTCTCTCCTCTGCCTGTGTGCTGGGCCTAAATATATGCCAATGGACTGTTGCAGTGGTGGCTGACGTGAAGCCTCATTCTCTGCTATGACATTGTCACGGAATGTGTACAGGTAAACAAGGCAAAGCAACATGTATAAACGACTCGCTGGATCCAAAAACTAAGGAACCAAGGGAGACCCCTGCAGAAGACCTGGCACTTTCCCTGGCTGCTCAGCCTATGCAAAGATCCTAATGGTGGAGGTTTGCATATCCACGAACCTTGACTATAAAGCCCTGAGCACCCTACTATAGTGAGGGGACACGACCACCGGCTCCCTACACAAGACACGAAGGGAGTCAGGGTCATCTGGGATCCAGCAAACAGATATTAACATATAAAAGTACACTTAGCTTTGAAGCAAACAGGAGGACAGATCAGCGTGCACACACACTCCAGGAAGTAATATAAGCCGCCCAGAAAAGCATTCTGGGGAGGCATTTAAAGGGAAGCAATTAAGACATGACAGCTGAGAGAGGCTGACGAGAGGAGGAGCTGAATACCACAACACAGAAATTCAAGGAGGAGGTTCTGAAAGGCCTCTGTCAGAGCTTCTCAGCTGTCTGGTTGTGACAGTACCCCTCCCTCTACGAGTGGACTCCGGACACTCAGAACCCACCTTCTCAGGATGGGACCTATGGAATGCCCTGATGAGACGAGAGGCCTTAATGTCCGTCACTGGGACCCACATCCTCTCCTCAGGACCATACCCCTCCCACTGAACAAGGTACTGAAGAGAACCGCGGACAAGACGAGAATCCACAATCCTAGAGACCTGAAATTCAAGATTCCCATCAACCATAATCGGTGGAGGAGGCAAAGGCGAGGGTACAATGGGTTGAACATAAGGTTTCAATAAGGACTTATGAAAAACATTATGGATCTTCCAAGTCTGAGGAATATCAAGACGGTATGCAACAGGATTGATGACAGACAGGATTTTGTAAGGCCCAATAAACCTAGGACCCAACTTCCAGGAGGGAACCTTCAATTTGATATTCTTGGTAGACAACCACACCAGATCACCAACATTCAGGTCCGGACCAAGCACACGTCTCTTATCAGCCACACGCTTATATCTCTCACTCATGCTCTTTAGATTATCTTGAATCTTTTGCCAAATAGATGACAAAGACGAGGAGAATCTGTCCTCATCAGGTAAACCAGAAGACCCCTCTCCCGAGAAAGTCCCAAACTGTGGATGAAACCCATATGCACCAAAAAATGGTGACTTATCAGAGGACTCCTGACGACGGTTATTTAAAGCAAACTCAGCAAGGGACAAAAAAGAACACCAATCCTCTTGATTCTCCGCCACAAAACAACGCAGATATGTCTCCAGATTCTGATTGACGCGCTCTGTCTGGCCATTCGACTGCGGGTGGAAAGCAGAAGAGAATGACAACCGAACCCCCAAGCGAGAACAGAAAGCCTTCCAGAATCTGGAAACAAACTGCGTGCCCCTATCAGAGACTATGTCTGAAGGAATACCGTGCAACTTGACAATGTGATCAACAAATGCCTGCGCCAGCGTCTTAGCATTGGGCAAACCAGGAAAAGGGATGAAATGCACCATTTTGCTAAAACGGTCCACCACCACCAGAATCACAGTCTTCCCCGAGGAACGAGGCAGGTCCGTGATAAAGTCCATGGACAGATGTGTCCAAGGACGGGAAGGAATGGGTAAGGGAAGGAGAGGACCTGATGGCCGTGAATGAGGGACTTTGGCACGAGCGCAAGTCTCGCAGGCTGCCACAAAACCCTCAACCGACTTACGAAGCGCAGGCCACCAGAATCTCCGAGCGATGAGATCCAGTGTGGCTCTTACCCCCGGGTGCCCAGCAAGGACCGTATCGTGGTGTTCTTTAAAAATCTTGTGTCTTAAAGCGAGAGGCACAAACAACCTCCCAGGAGGACAAAGATCAGGAGCCTCTGACTGGGCTGCCTGCACCTCTGCCTCCAATTCAGGAAAAAGAGCAGAGACCACCACACCTTCAGCCAAAATGGGACCCGGGTCTTCAAAATTCCCGCCTCCCGGAAAACAACGTGACAGGGCATCTGCCTTCACATTCTTAACTCCAGGGCGGAACGTGACAACAAAATTAAACCTAGAAAAGAACAACGACCATCTGGCCTGTCTCGGGTTCAGACGCTTGGCTGACTCCAAGTAGGCCAGATTTTTATGGTCAGTAAATACGGTAATAGGGTGTCTGGCCCCCTCTAGCCAATGGCGCCATTCCTCAAAAGCCAACTTGATGGCCAACAATTCCCTATCTCCCACATCGTAATTTCTCTCTGCGGAGGAGAGTTTTCTTGAGAAAAAGGCACACGGTCGCCAATTGGCAGGAGAGGAACCCTGAGACAAGACCGCCCCCACACCCACCTCAGAAGCATCAACCTCAACTATGAAGGGTAATGAAACATCAGGTTGCACCAAGATGGGAGCGGAAGCAAAACTCTCCTTGATATCAGAAAAGGCCTTACGCGCCTCTACTGACCAAGAAGAAAAATCTACCCCCTTTCTGGTCATATCAGTGAGTGGTTTAACAATAGAAGAATAATTCAAAATGAACTTCCTGTAATAATTGGCAAAGCCCAAAAAACGCATCAGCGCCTTTTGATTCTCAGGAAGCTCCCACTCAAGCACAGCGCGGACCTTCTCGGGGTCCATGCGAAAACCAGAAGCGGAGAGAAGAAACCCCAGAAATTGAATTTCTGGAACCGCAAACACACATTTTTCCAGTTTCGCATATAATTTATTCTCCCGCAGGATGAGCAAGACCTGACGTAAATGTTCCTTATGAGTTTTGAAATCGGGAGAAAAAATCAAAATGTCATCCAAATACACCAATACAAATTTTCCCATCAAATGATAAAAAATGCTGTTCACGAAATGCTGAAAAACGGCTGGGGCATTCATCAACCCAAAAGGCATAACCAAATTCTCAAAATGGCCCTCAGGGGTATTGAAGGCCGTCTTCCATTCGTCCCCTTCTCTGACCCTGACCAGGTTGTATGCCCCTCTTAGATCTAATTTGGAAAAGACTTTAGCCCCAACAACCTGGTTAAACAGGTCCGGGATCAGAGGAAGCGGATAAGGGTCACGAATTGTGATATTGTTCAGCTCCCTGAAATCCAGACAAGGTCTTAAAGAACCATCTTTTTTCTTAACAAAGAAAAAACCAGCGGCAACAGGTGACTTCGAGGGTCGTATGTGTCCCTTTCTCAGACTCTCAGAGATATAAGCACGCATAGCGATCCTCTCAGGTTGGGAAAGATTGTATAAACGAGATTTAGGCAGCTTGGCGTCTGGGATGAGATTAATAGGGCAATCGTACTCCCTGTGCGGGGGCAAATCCTGAACTCCACTCTCAGAGAAGACATCCGAAAATTCAGAGAGAAAAGATGGTATAGTCTTAGTAGCAACCTCAGAAACAGATGTCATGAGGCAATTCTCTCTGCAAAAGTCACTCCAACCATTTATTTGCCTCGCTTGCCAATCAATGGTGGGGTTATGTTTAGTGAGCCAGGGCAGCCCCAACACCAGAGGGGTGGGCAAACCGCTAAGGACGAAACATGACACATCCTCAACATGAGCATCACTCACAATCAAACGGATATTGTGAACTATGCCCTTTAATGACTTCTGAGAAAGTGGAGCGGAATCGATAGAAAACACAGGAATATCCTTTCTCAAAGCGCACACCTGGAAGCCATGAGTTATCGCAAAGTGATTATCAATGAGATTAACCACTGCTCCACTATCCACAAAAATCTCACAAAAAATGTTCTTGCTCTCTAGCGCCACCCTAGCCGGCAGGACAAAACGGGAACTACAAGCAAACGGAAAATCTTCAATTTCCGCCTCAATCCTGCCAATAGTAACAGACGGAACATTTTTCAAAGATTTTTTCCTCTTTGTTTCTTTATTATTCCCAGAGAACTGCCTGAATCTCCTAGAGGGACAAATATTTGCCAAATGATTAATACCTCCACAACAAAAACAAACCCTCTCATGCGGGCTGAATCTTCTATTGTCAGAAGCAATCAACCCCAGCTGCATGGGCTCCTGCTCAGAAGGGGCTGACAGCGACTGAGACCCCTGCGCAGAGAATGGGACCGCTGCACAGTCCTGGGACTGAGTATGACAGGAAGGAGAGATCTCTCCTCTCTCTCTAAGGGAGCATTCACACGAACGTGTTTTTCTTCCGTGTCCGTTCCGTGTCCGTTCCGCAATTTTGACGGACAATGCACGGACCCATTCATTTCTATGGGTCCGTGAAAATTGCGGTATGCCTTTTATTCTCATCCGTGTGCTGTCCGTTCCGTGTGTCCGTTCCGTGTGTTTTAGAACATGTCCTATACTTGGCCGCAAATCGCGGTCCGTGGCCCCATAGAAAGTCATTGGGTCCGTGAAAAACGGATAGCACACGGAAATGCATCCGTGAGTCATCCGTTTTTAACGGACCCTTGGACTGAAAACATTCTAGGAAACCCCATTTCATTACCCATCAGTTTTTTTTGCGGACCGTGAATAACGGATGACACACGGAAGCACCACGTCCGTATTATACGGACTTGCGGAACGGAAAAGGAAAGATAACTGAAGACATACGGAACACACGGATCCGTGATTTACGGACCGCAAAACCAACACGGTCGTGTGAATGCTCCCTAAGACGCCTGTCAATACGAACGGCCTGAAACATAGCAGAGTCCAAGGAGATAGGCCTCTCATGAAAGGCAAATGCATCTTTCAATCCCTCTGAAAGACCATGGCAAAATTGACTTCGGAGCGCAGCATCATTCCAACCAGTATCAGCTGCCCAACTCCGAAATTCTGAGCAGTATATTTCTGCGGATTGTTTACCCTGGCATAGGAGACGTAGTCTAGACTCCGCCAGAGCAATACGATCCGGATCATCATATATCTGACCCAGGGCTAAAAAGAATTCATCCACTGAACGGAGGGGCCGTGCCCCCTCCGGCAGCGAAAAGGCCCAGGACTGAGCGTTACCCCTGAGCAGCGATATAATGATCCCCACCCTCCGTTCCTCATCACCAGAAGAATGGTTAAGAAGGCGAAAATGGAGTTTGCAAGCCTCTCTAAAACGCACAAAATTCTCACTACCCCCGGAGAACGTATCCGGGAGCGAGATCTTAGGCTCAGAACAAGCTCCATGAACGCAAGCTGAACCGGTCACTTGAAGCTGAGACAAAGTCTTACGGAGGTCAGCTACCTCCAATGAAAGACCCTGGAAGCGTTCAGCCAAAAGTGAAACCGGATCCATGCTTAAGACGGTTTTGGCGGCTTATAATGTCACGGAATGTGTACAGGTAAACAAGGCAAAGCAACATGTATAAACGACTCGCTGGATCCAAAAACTAAGGAACCAAGGGAGACCCCTGCAGAAGACCTGGCACTTTCCCTGGCTGCTCAGCCTATGCAAAGATCCTAATGGTGGAGGTTTGCATATCCACGAACCTTGACTATAAAGCCCTGAGCACCCTACTATAGTGAGGGGACATGACCACCGGCTCCCTACACAAGACACGGAGGGAGTCAGGGTCACCTGGGATCCAGCAAACAGATATTAACATATAAAAGTACACTTAGCTTTGAAGCAAACAGGAGGACAGATCAGCGTGCACACACACTCCAGGAAGTAATATAAGCCGCCCAGAAAAGCATTCTGGGGAGGCATTTAAAGGGAAGCAATTAAGACATGACAGCTGAGAGAGGCTGACGAGAGGAGGAGCTGAATACCACAACACAGAAATTCAAGGAGGAGGTTCTGAAAGGCCTCTGTCAGAGCTTCTCAGCTGTCTGGTTGTGACAGACATGCAGACTAATTCTCTGCTGACATGAAGACAGATTCTCTGTTACGGGACCTCTCTCCTCTGCCTGGGTGCTGGGCCTAAATATCTGACAATGGACTGTTGCAGTGGTGGCTGACGTGAAGCCTGATTCTCTGCTATGACATGCAGACTGATTCTCTGCTGACATGAAGCCAGATTGTCTGTTACGGGACCTCTCTCCTCTGCCTGGGTGCTGGGCCTAAATATATGCCAATGGACTGTTGCAGTGGTGGCTGACGTGAAGCCTCATTCTCTGCTATGACATGCAGACTAATTCTCTGCTGACATGAAGCCAGATCCTCTGTTACGGGACCTCTCTCCTCTGCCTGTGTGCTGGGCCTAAATATATGCCAATGGACTGTTGCACTGGTGGCTGACGTGAAGCCTCATTCTCTGCTATGATATGAAGACTGATTCTCTGCTGACATGAAGCCAGATTGTCTGTTACGGGACCTCTCTCCTCTGCCTGGGTGCTGGGCCTAAATTTATGACAATGGACTGTTGCAGTGGTGGGTGACGTGAAGCCTGATTCTCTGCTATGACATGCAGACTGATTCTCTGCTGACATGAAGCCAGATCCTCTGTTACGGGACCTCTCTCCTCTGCCTGGGTGCTGGGCCTAAATTTATGAAAATGGACTCTTACAGTGGTGGGTGACGTGAAGCCTGATTCTCTGCTATGACATGAAGACTGATTCTCTGCTGACATGAAGCCAGATTGTCTGTTACGGGACCTCTCTCCTCTGCCTGGGTGCTGGGCCTAAATATATGCCAATGGACTGTTGCAGTGGTGGCTGACGTGAAGCCTCATTCTCTGCTATGACATGCAGACTAATTCTCTGCTGACATGAAGCCAGATCCTCTGTTACGGGACCTCTCTCCTCTGCCTGGGTGCCTGGGCCTAAATATCTGACAATGGACTGTTACAGTAGTGGCTGACGTGAAGCCTGATTCTCTGCTATGATATGAAGACTGATTCTCTGCTGACATGAAGCCAGATTCTCTGTTACGGGACCTCTCTCCTCTGCCTGGGTGCCGGGGCCTAAATATCTGAGAATGGACTGTTCCAGTGGTGGGTGACGGGAAGCCAGATTCTCTGCTATGGGACCTCTCTCCAATTGATTTTGGTTAATTTTTATTTATTAATTTATTTTTATTTTTATTCATTTCCCTATCCACATTTGTTTGCAGGGGATTTACCTACATGTTGCTGCCTTTTGCAGCCCTCTAGCCCTTTCCTGGGCTGTTTTACAGCCTTTTTAGTACCGAAAAGTTCGGGTCCCCATTGACTTCAATGGGGTTCGGGTTCGGAACGAAGTTCGGATCGGGTTCGGATCCCGAACCCGAACATTTCCGGGAAGTTCGGCCGAACTTCTCGAACCCGAACATCCAGGTGTTCGCTCAACTCTATTCATCACGCCTGCTTCAGGGTAGAGTAGGATGACCTTTATTCGCTTTGAGAATGGGATGAGGAGAGTGTTACCATTGCTGTAAGGTGAACTGTAAGCGAAACTAAGGGGGTGTGACTACTGTGTGTGTCATTAAGGGGATATAACTTCTGTGTGGAACATTAAGGGGGAATAACTGCTGTGCGGAGGAAAAAAGGGGGAATAACTACTGTGTTGGGGCACTAAGGAGGCAAAACTACTGTGTGAACACACTAAGGAGGCATAACTACTGTGTGAGGGCACTAAGGGAGAATAACTACTGTGTGGGGACACTAAGGAAGCAAATCTTCTGTGTGAGGGCACTAAGGAGGCATAACTACTGTGTGAGGGCACTAAGGGAGAATAACTACTGTGTGAAGGCTCTAAGGAGGAAAAATTACTGTGTGGGGGCACTGGGGGGAAAAACTACTGTGTGGGGACACTAAGAAGGTAAAACTACTGTGTGAATGCACTAAGAAGGCATAACTACTATGTGGAGGCACTAAAGGGGAATAACTACTGTGGGGGGGCACTAAGGAGGCAAAACTACTGTGTGGGGTGAACTAAGGGGCCATAACTACTTTATGAGGTCACTAAGTAAAATTACACTGTGGGAGGGGCACTAAAAGGGCATAAGTACCCTCTAGGGCACTAAGGGGGCATTGTGCTGAGTGTTAGTGTGTTAAGGGGTCCATTCTACTGTGTGTGTGTATTTTTTTGTAGGGGCAGAGAGGAGACATAACTTTTGTATGAGAGCACTAAGCAGGTACATTGAACTTTTGTTTGTTTAGCTCTGTTGTTTACATCTGAAGACTTTTATGTCTTGAAACTCTATACAAGTCTATGAGATACTGAAATGTCAACATTCTTTTAGTTTAGGCTGTGATTCTCCACAGCACCGCTCCCATTAGAAAGATCTAGTTCAGCTAGAAACTGTGTATAAGGAGAGCAGTTAGAGCGCCTAGTTTTCTGCAGTTAGGAAACAGTGTTTAGAAGAGGAGAGACTGCCAGATTACCAGAAGAAGATGCTGAGACCTGGATACTCTGCACAGATCCTGGGTCACCAGCCCTTTAACCAGGGTACGAGAGAGAGAGAGAGAGAGAGAGGGAGGGACAGATAGCTCAGGTCTTTCCTCAGTGCAGAACCATCTTCTGCCCAGGAGGAGACTGGAGAGGCCAGCTCAGTGCACTGCCAGTGTTGCTTTGTACTTCAGTTCCTCCAGTAAAAAACACACTGGTTTACCACAGACACTGACTCTCTGGACTTATTTCCTATTGGGATGCACCATGCCTTACCATCCCTTCCAGAGAGGAGGAATATTTTAATACTCCCTCGGCAGTGTCTGTGGGACCCAGTCCAGCCTCAGAATTTCTAATTAGTGATGAGCGCCAAGGTCTATATTCGAATTTGCGAAATTTCATGAATATTTTGTAGAATATTCATCATATATTTGAGAATTCGAGATAATTTTATTGAATGCGAAAAATTGGCAATGTAAAAATTGCGTAATGCGAATTCATAACGCGAAATACAGGCGTGGGTCACTTTTGATACATTTTTCAAGCTGGTATAAGTTTCCTCAGACTGGAGAAAATGGTTGGCACGGCAGAACATTAGAATAGCTTTATATGCAGATAGAGTCAAGTTCTCCAATATATTCGCGATCATGCTAATCTGCAGTGATTCGAATTTTTTTTAGCAGGTCTGACTACAGATTACTGATTGGTGCACTAAGTATTGTTGTGAACTTGACATTGCTTCCTTCTCATTGGCCCACAAGCAAGAAACAGAGAGGAATCATGTGTTCAGATGGAAAAAAATACTGAATATTCGATATAATGAATATATAGATATTCTAAATATTTGAGAATTCTTGAAGTGGCGATATTCGCAATAAAAATTTGCTATTCGAATATTCATGCTCAACACAATTTCTAATGATAGAAGACAGACTCTCTGAAACTGTGGGGTCACAGAGGGGGCATAACTTCTGTGTAGGGGCACTACAGTTGCAGAACTACTTTTTGTCTGCACTTAAAGGGCATAAATACTGTGTGGGCCATAAAGGAGGACAACTAATGTGTGAGAGCACTAAGAGTGATAACTAACGTGTGGGAGCACTAAAGGAGATAACTAACGTGTGGGAGCACTAAGGGGGATAACTAAGGTTTGGGAGCACTACGGGGGATAACTAAGGTGTGGGAGCACTAAGGGGAAAAACTAAGATGTATGAGTACAAAGGGGGATACCTCATGTGTGGGAGCACTAAGGGGGCTAAATAATGTGTGGGAGCACTAAGGGGGATACCTGATGTGTGGGATTACTAAGGGGGAAAAATAAGGTGTGGGAGCACTAAGGGGGATACCTCATGTGAGAGAACTAAGGGGGATACCTCATGTGTGGGAGCACTAAGGGGGATAAATAAGGTGTGGGATCACTAAGGGAGATACCTCAAGTGTGGGAGCACTAAG
This sequence comes from Bufo gargarizans, assembly GCF_014858855.1. Classification (NCBI taxonomy): domain Eukaryota; kingdom Metazoa; phylum Chordata; class Amphibia; order Anura; family Bufonidae; genus Bufo; species Bufo gargarizans. Next base: position 198,720,820 of record NC_058087.1, read on the forward strand.
GGGGATAACTAAGGTGTGGGAGCACTAAGGGAGATACCTCATGTGTGGGAGCACTAAGGGGGATAACTAAGGTGTGGGAGCACTAAGGGAGATAACTAAAGTGTTGGAGCACTAAGGGGGATAACTAAGGTGTGGGAGCCCTAAGGGGGATGACTAAGGTGTAGGAGCACTAAGAAAGGAAACTAAGGTGTGGGAGCACTAAGGGAGATTAGTAAGGTGTGGGAGCACTAAGGGTGATACCTCATGTGTGGCAGCCCTAAGGGGGATTACTAAGGTGTGGCAGCACTAAGGAGAATACCTCATGTGGAAACACTAAGGGAGATACCTCATGTGTGGGAGCACTAAGGGGGATAACTAAGGTGTGGGAGCACTAAGGGGGATACCTCATGTGGGAGAACTAAGGGGGATACCTCATGTGGGAGAACTAAGGGGGATACCTGATGTGTGGGAGCACTAAGGTGGATAAATAAGGTGTGGGATCACTAAGGGAGATACCTCAAGTGTGGGAGCACTAAGAAGGGAAACTAAGGTGTGGGAGCACTAAGGGAGATACCTCATGTGTGGGAGCACTAAGGGGGATAACTAAGGTGTAGGAGCACTAAGGGGGATAACTAAGGTGTGGGAGCACTAAGGGAGATAACTAAAGTGTTGGAGCACGAAGGGGGATAACTAAGGTGTGGGAGCCCTAAGGGGGATGACTAAGGTGTAGGAGCACTAAGGGGGATAACTAAGGTGTGGGAGCACTAAGGGAGATTACTAAGGTGTGGGAGCACTAAGGGTGATACCTCATGTGTGGCAGCCCTAAGGGGGATTACTAAGGTGTGGCAGCACTAAGGGGAATACCTCATGTGGAAGCACTAAGGGAGATACCTCATGTGTGGGAGCACTAAGGGGGATAACTAAGGTGTAGGAGCACTAAGGGGGATAACTAAGGTGTGGGAGCACTAAGGGAGATAACTAAAGTGTGGGAGCACTAAGGGGGATAACTAAGGTGTGGGAGCACTAAGGGGGATAACTAAGGTGTGGGAGCACTAAGGGGGATGACTAAGGTGTAGGAGCACTAAGGGGATAACTAAGGTGTGGGAGCACTAAGGGTGATACCTCATGTGTGGCAGCCCTAAGGGGGATTACTAAGGTGTGGCAGCACTAAGGGGGATACCTCATGTGGAAGCACTAAGGGAGAAACCTCATGTGTGGGAGCACTAAGGGGGATAACTAAGGTGTAGGAGCACTAAGGAGGATAACTAAAGTGTGGGAGCACTAAGGGGGATAACTAAGGTGTGGGAGCACTAAGGGGGATGACTAAGGTGTAGGAGCACTAAGAAGGATAACTAAGGTGTGGGAGAACTAAGGGTGATACCTCATGTGTGGCAGCCCTAAGGGGGATTACTAAGGTGTGGCAGCACTAAGGGGGATACCTCATGTGGAAGCACTAAGGAAGATACCTCATGTGTGGGAGCACTAAGGGGGATAAATAATGTGTGAGAGCACTAAGGGAGATAACTAAGGTGTGGGAGCACTAAGGGAGATACCTCATGTGTGGGAGCACTAAGGGGGATAACTAAGGTGTGGGAGCCCTAAGGGGGATAAATAATGTGTGAGAGCACTAAGAGGGATAACTAAGGTGCAGGAGCACTAAGGGGGATAACTAAGGTGTGGGAGCACTAAGGGAGATAACTAAAGTGTTGGAGCACTAAGGGGGATAACTAAGGTGTGGGAGCCCTAAGGGGGATAACTAAGGTGTGGGAGCACTAAGGGGGATAACTAAGGTGTGGGAGCACTAAGGGGGATAAATAATGTGTGAGAGCACTAAGAGGGATAACTAAGGTGTAGGAGCACTAAGGGGGATAACTAAGGTGTGGGAGCACTAAGGGAGATAACTAAAGTGTTGGAGCACTAAGGGGGATAACTAAGGTGTGGGAGCCCTAAGGGGGATGACTAAGGTGTAGGAGCACTAAGGGGGATAACTAAGGTGTGGGAGAATTAAGGGAGATTACTAAGGTGTGGGAGCACTAAGGGTGATACCTCATGTGTGGCAGCCCTAAGGGGGATTATTAAGGTGTGGCAGCACTAAGGGGGATACCTCATGTGGAAGCACTAAGGGAGATACCTCATGTGTGGGAGCACTAAGAGGGATAACTAAGGTGTGGGAGCACTAAGGGAGATAATTAAAGTGTGGGAGCACTAAGGGGGATAACGAAGGTGTGGGAGCACTAAGGGGGATAACTAAGGTGTAGGAGCACTAAGGGGGATAACTAAAGTGTGGGGACACTAAGTGGGATACCTCATATGTGGGAGCACTAAGGAGTATACCTTAGTAGCGCAATGTTGAAAAAAATTGGTCTCTCAATTGGCTTTTTAAAAATACGCCATCTCCCTGTCAGGTCTTTCTTTTTTCTCTCCCTTTTCACATCAGTTTGTAACATTTGTGAATACTGAATGTATAGAAGATGAATATTTGTACGTTTTCACACTGAGTGATCGAACTGAACCTGGAGAACTATTTCCACACTTGGCTTTTCTTCCTCCCATGTGGATGTTGTTCTCCTCTGACAGTTACTACATAAGAATCCTCTCCACCACGGCTCGCTATGCATTTCCTTGTGCGACTCTGGATGGAAGTCCTAGAGGTAGAGAACTACTGTAGGTCACCCGCTCACCTACCTACACACTGTTGTCAGTCTTATGTGTGGTAGATGTATAACCATGTACTATTGTATTTTCTGTGTGTTTTATTACACAAGGAAAAAGACTGAGCACTGAGGTAAGACCAGCCACCGGAGAGCCACATGCACCACGGGAGCAATTAAGGCCTTCTAATACTACAACGAGGAACAGTAAATGTGAACAAGAACCTGGAGATCGGATTTATTTTAACATATAAATGTTGTAAAAGGACAACAAAGATATAATCAGATTACACATGGTAATAGATATTAGTGTCTAAAATATCAGTCCCTGTCCTGAGAACTGTCTGGACCCACGTGGGACCTGATTACCAATCAACTTGGAACAGGATGGACCGTGAAAAACAGAAGCCTGATTCCCTGTGTGCAGGATAATGGGGGGATGATGTACCCCCACATGAAAGCTGAGCTCCGGTTGTTGTGGGCCACAAAGACAATATCACTGTGAGACATTCTGAGGAATGAGGCCGATAAGCATCATCCTGTAGAGACCACACTAGTGGAGCGGGGGCTGGGGGCTTCCCCCTGTGAAGCACTAAAGGCCAAATGGTCAATTTGCTCAAAAAGCTTTTTATTGTTGGGGTCGGAGCGCTGAGACCCCACTGATCTCTAGAACAAAAAGATGGTAGCCCTCACATAGCCGGAGATGGATATGAGATGGGCCTGTGGACTTTCTATTGAGTCCTTCTCCTTCAGTCAGGAGGGAAAGTGCAGGGGCGGCCTGGGAACTTAAAGTGGCCCTGGAAAAAATACTAAAAGTGGCCCCCTTTTGTAGTCAATTCAAAATTGATGGAAGGCAAGGCCAGCAAAACCATATTGTGGCACATTATACCACCCAAACAGGGCCAAATACCACAGTCCCCTCGGCCCACCAGGAAGTTTCCCTGTAAGGTCTATGGCCAATTCGTCCCTGTGGAGAGTGTAATATGTGCCTCTCTCTCCTGGTTCTAGAGATCTGTGGGGGTCTCAGAACTCAGACCCTCAATGGTCCAGACCTTTTTATATGTCACTCTGACATGTCACAAGGCAGTACCGGAACACTTTAATATTCAGTTCTCTCTTTGGATTTCCGCCGTATGTCCTATTACAGATGAGGCACTATGGGTCTTCACCCTGAGGGATAAAGCCACCACAGAGGCCACCGTCCTCCCGTCTACACCTTGTGTCCTGTTATTTGCTCTTCCTGTTCTTTCCTTTCTTTTGCAGCTCTTTCATTCTCTTTTCGTGTTCATACTGGTCGCGCAGTTGCTGTCTCTCGAATTCTCCTCGCATCTTCTCTAATTTTTCCTTAAATAATTCTCCACTTTTTCGCCGCGCTTTCTCCTCCTCTTCCTTCCTCAGTTTGAAGGCCTGCTCCGCACCCTTGCTCTCCACATATCCCTGTGTGTCCAGGTTTTGTCTCTGAATCATCAGTTCTCTGTCGTGAATATATTTCAGTACAAACACCTTCCGATCAATCATCTCCTGATCCGCGTTCCGGGGATAGCTAGCTCGGAACTCAGCGTCGCTGATGACTTCATATAGAAACTGGATGACCGCCTCGTCAGTTTCCTTTTTTCTTTTTGGATTTTTTTCTGTGTAATTTTCAAGAGGAAAAAACTTCTCTGTTCCAATGTCCCTGAACATGGCTTCGACTTCAGGATAGTTCTTGTGAGTCCGATGAGTGAGGACAACGATGGGAACGACAGCTGAAACAAGAGCAACAAGATGAAAACCTCCCATTGTCGGGTCATGATTACATTTGCAATGAAGTTCTGCTAATGCCTGCACGTCAGACTGGGATGCTGAGGGCCCACCAGTACCATTCATTCCGGGGCCAGCTGTGAAGCTACATGCACATGGTCCACCTTGCACGTGGTTGATTATGGGGCCCCTGCAGTGACTATGAGAAGGCAGGGCCCTGATGAAAGAGGGTACTGGCTGTCCTGCCTCTGTACCTAGAAGTCATCTCAGCCATCTGATGCATCTGTAATAATAAACTGGGGCGTTTGTTATAGGGGTTTTCTGAGATTTTATAACTGATGACCTGTCCTCTGGATAGATCACCAGTATCTGATCAGTGGGGGTCCGACAGCCTGGACCCCTGCCGATCAGCTATTTGAGAAGGCACCGGCGCTCACAGCATCACCGTGAACTTCTCCACCTTTTCCTCGGCCAGTGATGTCATGTTCATCGGTCACATGACCTAGGAGCAGCTCAGACCCATAAAAGTGATCGGGGCTGAGCCCGATAAGAAGCGCGGCCGCTATACAATGTATGATGCTGGGCTTGGTGAGCAGGGAGAAGGCTGTGGCGCTCACAGGAGATCCGGTGCCTTCTCAAACAGCTGATCGGGGGTCCTGAGTGTCGGACCACCACACATCAAATACTGATGACCTATCCAGATAGCTCATCTGTTGTAAAGACTTGGAAAACCCAATGCATGTGAACGCAGTCTGTTTGCAATGCTGTCCACTGCCTATCTATATGTAGTGCAGTCAGTCTACTGTGCCATATGCCACTTGTGCAGGGGGTGGGAGACTCGGGGCCACCTTGCTCAGGGGCCAGTCTGAGCCAAATGCCTGTATTTTTAATAACAGATTCTGCATAAAAGTCATGAGAGGCTGAAATGCTGGAACGTTGATCGTCCTCTATTGTTTTATAGGGGGCGAAGGCTACTCCAGAAAACCTGCTCACTTCTCTTCTTTGACGGGGGTCCTACCTGCCGCCATACAGACATGCTGGATCTGTGGACACTTACTTGTGAGCTGTGTGGCAGTATGAAGTATTTCTTTCAGCTCGTCCTTCAGCTGGGGAGTTGGCAACTGCTGCACACTGAATAATAAAAATATCACAAAAATCAGTTGTGTACAAAGAGATGCCGTCAGCTCCCCCTAGTGGTGGCTGCAGGCAGACCTCTTTGTAATAGCAGGGAAGCAGGAGATTAATCTATGTATTTTCGCCTGTTTTCTGCTGTAACTATATGGAGAAATATAGTGTTGAGAATGAGCAGGGAAATTTTGAAGCACTCGTTCCACCTTTTTGGAAGTGGCCAAAGGAATTTTTTTATTACAGTTGATATTTATTAAAAATGTTTCTGCTTTATAAAAAAAAAGTCTAAATTCATCAGAAATCTGGGGAGTTGAACTTTGTGTGTCGCAGTGCCTGCGAGTTACTGACGGACATAACTGGGTAAGATAGGGGGGCTCGTACTAAGTTTTGCATGGGGCCCTATAAGATCTGTGTAAGCCCCTGGCAAATACTTTAATTGCCATATGTGGTTATCACTGATACAGATTCTGACCTTCAAGTTATGTCTGTGTCAAGGCCCTTCCTAACCTGAAACCTGAGCGGAGCTTCTGAAGTTATAGTAGAAATCACATCACAGTGTTTGGAGGACTGAAACGCGCCGCTCATACCTGAAAACAAAGACAGGAATGATGAAATCCGAGGCCTTCACATTACGTTCTGCTTCCACTATCCGGTCTGACAGCTCAAATCCTCTACTCCAATCAACCGGTTTGTTCAGAGGCAACAAGTTTGCTGAAAAGTTAAACTGGGCGTCAAATAATTGATATTAAAATAATAATAATAATAATAAGTGTATTATTATTATAGCGCCATTCATTCCATAGCGCTGTACATATGATAAGCGGTGCACATATATAATACAGACATAGCATAAACAAGACTATGAGTGCAGGACTGTTGTAACCTTGCACTAACCATGCGATGCATTGATGCTTCCATCCCAAATGTGCATAAGATCATCAGTACTGATGAAGGACTTTATGGTCATTTGACCAGGACATACTGCTATTGAGATACCAACCACAATCAAGCTTCTCAGCTACAGCTACTGACAGAAAATCCCTTTAAGGCTCAAGAAACCCAGTGATAACACAAATCAGTGGCCCAAATTTACTAATGTGTCTGCACCTAGAATCTGTCCATAAATGATGCAAACTGGTGTGATTTTGGGGTAATTTGTTGCAGCTAGGGTTTTTACTAGGGATGAGTGAAGCGAGCTTCAGGTTCCTAGATCTGAAGTTGCTTTGCTCAAATCTTCGTTTTAGTACTGTACGGAGATCCGCCTTCATATGGCATTAAAATGTATGGGCTCCGGCAAATTCACGAGACTTTAGTGAATAATTTAGGATTTGATTTTAGAACTTGAAAACCATTTTAAAACTTGGTTCCGTAGTTGGCTTCCATACCAAGGTATCTGTCCGTACCAAAGGTAACTTCAGATACCTGTTTAAAATGGTTCTTTTGTGCAGACTAGATGGGCCAAATGGTTCTTATCTGCCAACACATTCTATGTTTCTATGTTTTCAAGCTAAAAAATCAAATGCCCCAATATTTCAGATCTCTTTGCACTAAACTATATCCCCCTAAGAGCCTCAATATTCAAAGCAATAGATAAAATCACCAAGTCTGCCCCAACCCTCTCATGGTTTGGTAGGGAAAACCTTCTCACCTCTCTTATCATCCCATATCTCACTTACCTCCAACAAGTCCTTCCAATCCCCATTGCTAAATCTTACTATACCTCCCTTAAACAAAGATTCAGAGCCTTCTTATGGAATGGGAGGAAAGCCAGACTTTCCTATTCTCTCTTGTCTCGATCCCGCACGGTAGGTGGAATAGGACTCCCAGACCCAGAACTCTATGGGAAAGCCATTCTCCTGTCCAGGATTGTCGATTGGCTTAGAAATACAAGAAGCAAATCCTGGGTGGCATTGGAACAATGTGTCACTGGAATGCCAACTCAGGCTCTATGTCTGGGTTACAGTAACCCGCCCCAAATCAATTTGCAGACCTTCCCAGTAATAAAAGCCACTTTGGAAGCATGGAAATGGTTGAACTACTCCCTTTGCTCTGTACCCTTTCCTTCTCCCCTCATCACAATCAGTGATATCTTAGGCTCATCCTCCATTGGGCCACGCCACTCCCTCCTCTAAATTAGTTAGATCCTCTTCATTGCCAATTTCCCATCTTCTCGAATCCCAAGGTTCATTACCATCAATTCACACCCTCAAAACCCTGCTAAATCCACTACCCTGCGACTTCGCCCTAATACCACTTATTAAATCCTTTGTTCAAAGAAACAATATGAAAGGTGAGATTCTACGCCCCCTAACATGGTTTCAGGCTTTGATAGTAAACCCCAATCCCCCCAAAAAACTTATCTCATTGATTTATATAATAAATTGGCAGCATTCATCCGCTCCTGGGAAAAAGACACTGGGGTAGATTTACCTCTTTCAATTCTACCCACACTATTTGAAATCCCACATAAATCATCAAGATGTGTTCGGGTCCAGGAAAATGGATACAAAATTCTGTCTCAATTACCCCAATTAAGTCAGCACATTTCACTAGATCTTCCTCGAACAAGTGCTGGAGATGCCAAGAAGAGGTAGGCACTGTTCTTCACATCTGGTGGCTATGCCCCCCTATTAAAAAGTGGTGGTCAGATATCATTCAGATTAGTAACTTTATCTGCTCTTCATCTGTCGAAATATCCCCTTATGGAGCCTTGCTTTCCTATTTCAATGAAAGTACTACTCCCTCCCCATCCTTTCTCTTCAAACAACTCTTGATAGCGGCTCGCCTTCTGATACCCAAATATTGGCTACAGACTAATGTTCCCTCGGTGGAGCAGTGGAGGCTAAAGGATGATCAAATTTACAGTTTTGAGGAACTTGCTTCTTGGGAAGCTCGAACTCACCCGACATTTATTAAACGTTGGGCCCCTTGGACAAATTATAGGTTTCTTAAGACCTAATAATTATTTATTTAACTTTAACTCACTGGTACTCATAGCCCTACCCTTGGTTCTCCACTG